>NC_057734.1:48406158-48438444 GCF_004010195.1 Chiloscyllium plagiosum
CTAGGAATCCTCCAACCACAAGGGATGAACTCGGGTTTCACCAGTTTCCTCATTTCCCCTCCCCCCACCTTGTCTCAGTCAAATCCATCGAATTCAGCACCGCCTTCCTAACCTGCAATCTTCTTCCCGACCTCTCCGCCCCCACCCTAGTCTGACCTATCACCCTCACCTTGACCTCTTTCCACCTATCACATTTCCGACGCCCCTCCCCCAAGTCCCTCCTCCCTATCTTTTATCTTAGCCTCCTGGACCAACTTTCCTCATTCCTGAAGAAGGGCTAATGCCCGAAATGTCGATTCTCCTGTTCCCTAGATGCTGCCAGACCTATTCCCTTACCCTATTTCTCAACATTCCCCCTGACTAATGCACCTAACCTATACATCCCTGAACACTACGGGCAATTTCCCATAGCCAATTCACCTAGCCTGCACACCTTTGAACCGTGGGAGAAAACTGGAGCACCTGGAGGAAGACACAGCGAGAATGTACAAACTCCAAACAGACAGTTGTCCGAGGCGGAAATTGAACCTGGGTCCCAGGAAGTGCAGTGCTAACCACTGAGCCACCGTGCTGACCAGGTTCTTTCTTCCTTTTTTCTCTTTTCTGCTATTGTTTATAATTGTCCCATAAAATTCTTGTTTTTAACACATTATTTGGTATTGAGTCACTTATTCCTGTTGCAGCCTGCGTACAACCCGGAACCTCTCATACTCTGCAAGTTACTCTCACGTCCAACACACAGAAATTCTCAATTCCAAGTGAAAAAGCCTAGCAGGCCTCTCAAAGCTGGGAGTAACAGGTTTCAGCATGAGCTTTTGAATCAATAGGAGCTAGAACACTCCCTGCAGACAAACAAGCCAAATGTAGGAAAGCTCCGAAAACAAACACAATTACATTAATAACCAGAAAAATTATTCAGCAACTAACTTATAAGTAATTGATATTTTAGTGAAATAATGCTGGTGGTTGGGAGAGTGGAGGTGGTGGTGATGAAGGGGTCAAAGAGGGTTGTTGCTTATGTTAGTGAAGGTTGGGTTCAGTGGATGCAAGGTTATAACAGGGTGCAGGCTCTCATGTGGCTTCTGCAAACTGCAGTATTTGTGTTAAATCAGTGTTACACATTGATTGATAACATAGAGCTGGCAGATTATGCTATCGACAATTGTTAGGCAGATTCTTTGTTAAAAAGTCAGTTTCTGGGAGATTTCCCATTGGCAATGTATGCCATCTCAAAATCCATTGCTAGTTGGAGGCTATGCTGGAGCCTGAAAAGCAGATGATGCAGCACTCAATCTTACCCACACTGTCCACCAATGCACTGACTTGATGCCAAGTGTTGAAGCCACCCTAGTTCTAAAACAGCCCCATCATCCTCTTCCAGGGAACTACGACATTGATCTCAAGGAAGGTAGCTGACCTCAACCTGTTTGATTTACACAAATTTAAGGAAATGTTCAACAGGGAGTCCCAACTTCCAAATGTACTGGCAGCAGTGAAGTGTTTCTTTATCAAATATAGGTCAGCAACAGTAAGGAGGAGACACAAAATAAAGGAATGCTGAATACATGAAGAGAGAATTGCTAAACCAGCTCCAGCTTTAAACTACCTCTAGTTCCCCTACACTGTCTTCACTACACTCTGTCAGTGCATTCCAGATCTTAAGCACTCACCGAGGTTCCTCATACCTGGAGCTATTCATGTAAATCTCTTCTCACTGCAATACCTTCACAGCTGTCCTAAAGTGTGGTGTCCAGAACTGTGCATTATTCCAGCTGAGGCTGAACTAGTTTTTTATATGACCACCTTGCTCATGCACCCAACGTCTCTAATAATAAAGCTCAGAATATTGTATGCTTATTATTAATGCTCTTTCAACCTCTCCTGTTGGCTTGATGGGCTTAGGTACATATAACCCCCCTTCATATTTCTCTGTATTGGAATTCATGTACCATCTGTCACTCTGCCAAGTTATCGCACCTTTCAAAATGCTGCACTCTCCTCCTCACAGTTTACAATGCTTGAAAGCATGTCCAAATTCTGCTGTTTTGTCCTAGACACCAACATTTACATCATGACAACATGTATGTACCAGGAAAAGCAATGGCCCCAACACTGACCCTTGGGAAATTCCATTACAAAACTTCCTGCAGCCTGAAGAAATGTCCATTAACCACTACTCACTGTTTTGTCTCTCACAGCATATCCATATTGCTACTGTTCTTTTATCCATGAGCTTGGACTTTGCTCACAACTCTGTTGTGTAGCACTATATCAAATGTCTTCTGGAAGTCCAAACAATATGCCCTCATCAATCTCCTCTGGTACCTCTTCAACAATTTAGTTAAAAATATACGATTTCCCCTTAAGAATCTCGAATTAAGTTGGATTATGCCTGTGAATATTCATCTTACCCTGATAGATTCCCCAACACAGAAATAAAACTGACTGGCCTGCAGTTGCTGGTTCATGTTTACACTTTTTCTGGATCAAGTCTGCAATATTCACAATTCTCCAGCCCTCTGGGACCACTCTTGAGGCAAAGGAAATCAGAAAAATTATGGCCAGTGCCTCTGCAAGTTCCATTATCACTTCCCTTGGTGTCCTTAGAATCATCTCATCTGGTCCTTGTACCTTATCATCCTTTAAGTACCATCATTCCTGATGAAGGGCTTTTGCCCAAAACATCAATTTTTCCTGCTCCTCGGATGCTGCCTGACCTGCTGTACTTTTCCAGCACCACTCTAATCTCCAGTACCTGCAGCACCCACTTCTGCCTAACCTTTACGTACGGACAGCCTTCCCAATACTTCCTCCTTATCAAGTCCAGACTCTTTTTAGTGTCTGACCATTCTTTCACTGTGGCCCATGGTAAAGACAAGTGCAAATTATTCATTTAATTCCTCAGCTAGGCCCTTAACTGTATATGCATCCTCTTTTTGGTCTCTAACTGGCCAATTCCTTTTATTTTTTATTTATAAGCCTATAATAGACTTCAATATTCCCCTTTGTATTAGCTGCCAGTCTCTTTTCATATCGTCTCTGTTTCATTTACTTGCTTTTCTTAACCTCCCTTCTGAGCAACATGTTTAGTATGGTTCTCAATTGTCTTTTCCATCTCTCATTGGTCATAAGCACAATGTTGTTTATCTTAATTTCTATCTCCTTTGTCTTATTTCATAAAAAAGCTGGATTTGTTTGCCTTGACTTTCACTTTCAGGCACCTTGTCTGTGTGTGAACTATCTATTCACCACTTTTGTTTTTCCAACATTTCACTGCGATTTCTTCAATTCAGATGTTTTTTTTACCCAACTGAAGACGGGTTCTCCCAGATAATTATTCTTGCTCTCGATTGTTCTTTGTCCATTTCCATAGTCAACCTAAACATTGTGATGAAATGATCACTAGACCCCTAGATGTCTTTGACCTACACTTCTTCTCCTCCAAGCCCACTGAGCGCCATCTTTAAAATTCAGACCCATGATTCCCCACTTGATTGTCAGCCCCGCCCCCTCCTCATCTAGCGACGCGCTGGGGAAGCCCCGCCCCCTCCTCATATAGCCGCCCCGGGGAAGCCCCGCCCCCTTGAGCAACCGACCTCGCACCCGCCCCTGTACAACAAACCCCGCACCTGAACAACCAGCCCCGCCTCCTCCACACTTGGCCCCGCCCACTCCTCATCCAGCGCCGCCCCGCCTCCTTGAGCAAGTGACCTCGCACGCCTGTTGGAATCAAACCACGCCCCCAAGCCATCTAGCCACACCCCCAGACCTCCTGCTCCCCCGCTGAGCCTCCAGACCCCGCCTGTTGGATGGGCAGATCCCATTCAGTGGATCTCTGTCCCGCCAACTGGATCCCTAGATCCTGTCCTTGGATTGCAGTCACAGCCTACTGAATCTCCACACTCCTCCAACTCGGCCGTACCGCCGCTATTGGTTGTTCGGGAGAGCCCTGCGGTGTTCCCAGCCAATAGGAAGCCGGCTTATTGTGCTGTGGGCTCGGTCCCATGGTAACGGCCAGGGGTGTCGGGCTGGATGCTGAGAGCCGGCCGTGTGCCCCGTCCTCAGGCTTCGTCTCCCAGACGCCCGGCTGATCGGCCGGCTCTCTCTGGGTGAGTGAAGCCTGGAGTCAGGAACGTGCCGCCGGTGGCCCCCCCCCCTCCCCGTGGAGCACCATGGTGAGTGAGCAAGGCCGTGCCCCGTCTGCGGTCACGCCATAGGGGGTGGGGGGAAGTCCGCCTTCCCACACACAGGCCGGGAGCCCGCAGTTTGAGAAGGCCTGTCCCTAGCAGCAGCAGCAGCAGGGGCTGGGGTAGGGTAGGCTCCCCTGTCCCGGTGATGGTACAGAAACACAGGGTACTGTCCCCATCAACACAGCTGCTGCCCTCGGTCCTGGAAGTTCGCAGCGGGAGCTGTCTTTGCAAATTGCAACCTTCATTCAGTGTACGGGGAATGGACGAGCTGCACAATCGAATGTGGAAAGCAGGAGAGATGATCACACGGATTGTTTTGTCGCGGATGGTGTCACTTTTTTGGGAGGGAGCGGGTGAGGGTGATGCTGCTGCACCCTCCCAACAAGTGCAGATTCAGAAATAAAAAAAAAAGCCAGAAATGCTGGAGCTTGTGAATCAGTGTCTGTGGAGGGATCCGCTAAGTTGTCATTGCAGTCTGAGAATTCAGTTGAGAGGTCATTTCGTGGATCACAGTCTGTATGCTGCTTTGTGATTATGGTGTTGATATAAATGGTCCAATTGAGCTTCGGTTCAATGGTAATGTCCAAGATGTTGATGATGGTGCTGCTGAAGGTCAGGCGAAGGTTATTTTCCTTGTGAAGTGGCCATAATTTGACAATGATGTTGTGTGAATGTTATCTGTTAAGTTTCAGTCCAATTGTGAATGTGTTCTTTTGTGTTTGAGTTATTTTGTAGTCACATCTGCATCTATTGTGAATGGAACTGAACACTGTAATTGCAAGTGAAATATCTGAGAGGAAGATTTCCATCCTCTGTGCAGTAGGTGCCAATAAATTACTGCATGTTTGTGACATGGAAATCTTGCTCTTCCTTCTGCAATTATGGTATGTTTCTTGGTGTACGCAGATGCTGATGATATAACTTTGATATTATATGGCTTCCTCATTTGTATTTGGATATTCCCTTCAATGCATTGGGCAGAGCTGAAACAGGATGATGTACTGTAATATGAAGTACCTGTCATCAATACTCCAAGCCTTTGGACAAATAATGACATGAGAGGAAAGGCCAGTGGAAGAATGCTCATAAAGTAGTCTGTTGGCTAGAATGTAGCACGGATGACACCCAACAGCTCAGGTTTATTTTTGTCCTGGCTGCGTTAGTTTTATAGGCGGAAGTGGGTACTGCAGATGCTGGAGATTAGAGTCAAGATTAGAGTGTTGCTGGAAAAGAACAGCAGGTCAGGCAGCATCCGAGGTGCAGGAAAATCAATGTTACGGACTGATGAAGGGCTTTTGCCGGAAACGTCGATTTTCCTGCTCGGATGCTGCCTGGCCTGTGATTTTCCAATGCCCCTCTAATCTGCATTAATTTTATGCAGACTTTCTTCCTTGTATTGCACCATGCTCAACTGGAGTGATGCCTGTCAAGCTATATAATCTGTTGTCATTCTGTAATGGAGAGAGATGCCTAAGGCTCTTTTTGTACTATGGCTAACTATCCTACCCAAATAATATTTAGAGATACAGAGATGTTTTGAGATCAAATATGTGAGGTAGGCCAGGATTCGAGCTCCAATTGAACATTCTTAATTACGTCTTTCTTAGCATAACCCTCCATTAGTTTTCCCTTGTTAGCTCATCTAGTTTCCCATTAAATGCTTCTAGGCTATTTTCTTCAACTGTGGCATTGATAGTATTGAAAATGCTGGAGTCTATTATAAAAGACATAAAAACAGGAAACTTAAAAATCCAACAGAATTACATAAAGTAAACATGGATTATGAAAGGGAAATTGACAAAGCTACTAGAGTTTATTTTGAGACTGTATATGGTAGAATAGATAAGGGAGAACTAGTAGATGTAGTGAATTTGGATTGTCAGAAAGCTTTTGGTAGAAGTCGAGTATAATGTTTAGTGTACAAAATCAAAGCACATGGGATGGGGGCTAGTTTACTGGTATGAGTTGAGAGTTGGTTAGTAGTCAGTAATTTTTGACGTGAAAGATGGTGACAAGTGCAGAAGCACATGAATCAGTGATTGGGCCCAGCTATTTGCAACATGTACTGACGATTTGGATGAATGAATCAAGTGTAATATGTCCAAGTTGGCTGACCACACAAAGCTGGGTAGAAGTGACCGTGATGAGAATGTGAAGTGGTATCATTGACCAGGGTGGTTTAGACAAGTTGTGAGTGGGCAAGTGTGTGACAGGTACAGGATATTGCAAATGAGTGTGAATTCAGTAAGATAAAACAGAATGACAGAATATTATTTAAATGGTAATAGATTGGGAAATATTGATGTACAAAGGGATCTGGGTATCCTTGTACACTGGTCAATGAAAGCAAGCTTGCAGATGTAGTAAGCAATTATTAAGCCAAATGGTAATTTGGTTTTCATTGCAAAAAGAGCAGGAGAAATGACATCTTACTGCAGTTGGACAGGGCTTTGTTGAGACTACACCTGGAGGATGTGATTGTGTGCAGTTTTTTCTTCTTATCTAAGAAAAGTAGCAAAGGTTTCTACTACTCATTCCTGGATTGCAGATTTGTCGTTTCAGGAAAGATTGGGCCAACTGGGTCTGTATTCACTGGAGTTTAGAAGACTAAGAGGGGAACTCATTGAAACATAATATTTTGACAGGGTTGGACAGAGTGAGCAAAGAATGATGTTTGCCTGACTGCAGGTTCCAGAACAAGGAGTCAGTTGCAGGATTTGGATAGGCCCTTTCGGACTGAAACAATACTTTTTTTCACTTGGAGGATAGTGAACCTGTGGAAATTTATATTACAGAAGGATGTGAAGGTGAAGTTACTAGCATATTTAGGAAATAAATTTCTAGAAACTGAAGGTGTGATTGCCAGCGAGACTTCCGAATGGTGTGTTGCCTCTTGGGTGCCAGGGTCAGGGATGTCTCGGATCGTGTCAATAGGATTTTTAAGGGGGGGGAGGGAGAGTAGCCAGAAGTCATGGTACACATCACATGGGAAAGGGAGGAGGATCTGAAAAGAGAATATAGAACATAAAACATTACAATGCAGTACAGGCCTTCGGCCCTCAGTGTTGCACCAACCTGTTAGGTTGGAAGCTAGAAGGCACGACGAGCAGAGTAATAATCTCAGGATCTGCTAGTGAGGCTAGGAATAGCGAGCAAGTGCAAATGAAAAGGTGGCTGCAGGGAGGGAGGGCTTCATTGGGATACCTTCTGGGGAAGTGGGACCTGTACAAGAAGGACAGGTTGCACCTGAACTGGAGGGGGCACCAATATCATGGGTGGGAGGTTTGCAAGAGCTCTTCGGGAGGGTTGAAACTGGATTGGCAAGGGGGTGGGAACCTGAGCTACGGATCAGATGATTGAGAACGTAGTGAACAGTCAGATACAGTGTGCAGAGAGCCTGTGAGGAAGGATAGGCACTTGATAGGATGAAGTTGCAGACAATGTGATGGGTTGAATTATGTTTATTTTAATGCAAGAACTATCAGGAACAAGGGTGACAAACTCAGAGCATGGATCAGTACTTGGAACTGTTGTGGCTATTACAGAGACTTGGATATCACAGGGGCAGGAATGGTTGTTTAATGTTCCATCTAATGTTTCGATGTTTCAAAAGGAAAAGGGGCGGGGGGTGAACGTAAAAAGGTGGAGGACTCGCATTGCTAATCAGGGATAGTATCACAGTTGCAGAGAGGGAGATCGTTGAGGAGGGGTTTGTCAACAGAGTCAGTATGGTTGGAAGTCAGAAACAGGAAAGGAGCAGTCACTTGATTGGGAGTTTTCTACAGACTCCCCAGTAGCAACAGAAACACGGAGGAGCAGATCGAGAGGCAGAGTTTGGAAATGTGTAGAAGTAACAGGGTTGTTGTCATTAGTTACTTCAACTTCCTTAACATTAATTGGAACAAACTTAGTTCAAATAGTTTGGATAGAGGAGTTTTTGTCAGGTGTGTCCACGAAGGGTTCCTGATGCAATATTAAGACAGGCTGACAAGAGGGAGGCTATATTGGATTTGGTGAACCATGCCAGATGTCAGATCTTTTGTCGGAAGAGCATTTGGTGATAGTGATCACGACTTCCTGTCCTTTACTATGGTCATGGAGAGGGATAGGAGCAGATGGTGTGGGAAAGTATTTAATTGGGGGAGGAGGAATTACACTACTTTAGACAGGAGCTGGGGCACCTAAATTGGGAACAGATGTTCTTAGGGAAATGCACAACAGAACTGTGGAGGTTGTTTTGGAAGCACCTGCTGATAGTGCTGGACAGGATTTATGATTACTTGGAAAACCATAGTTTGATTAGAGATAGTCAGCACGGCTTTGTGAGTGACAGATCATGCCTGTCAAACCTTAATGGGTTCTTTTGAGGATGTGACAAAACAGGGTGATGAAGGTACAGCAGTAGATGTGGTGTACATGGATTTTAGCAAGGATTTTGATAAGGTTCCCCTTGGTAGGCTCATTCAGAAAGGAAGGAAGCATGGGATACAGGGAAACCTATTTGTCTGGATACAGAATTGGCTGGCCAGTAGAATGCAGAGGGTGGTGGGAGATGGAAAGTATTCAGCCTGGAGCTTGGTGACCAGTGGTGTTCTGCAAGGATCTGTTCTGGGACCTCTGTTCTTTGTAATTTTTATAAATGACTTGGATGGAGGGTGTGGAAGGGTGGGTAAGTCAGTTTGCTGATGACATGAACGTTGGTGGAGTTGTGGATAGAGTGGAAGGCTGTTGTAGGTTGCAACGAGACATTGACAGGATGCAGAATGGAGTGAGAAATGGCTTTAGAGTTCAACCTGGAAAAATGTGAAGTGATACATTTTGGAAGGTTGAATATGAATGCAGAATACAGGGTTAAAGGCAGGATTCTTGGCAGTGTGGAGGAACAGAGGGATCTTGGGGTCCATGTCATGGATCCCTCAAAGTTGCTACCCAAGTTGATAGTTATTAAGAAGGTGTATGGTGGTTTGGTTTTCATTAGCAGGGGGATTGAGTTTAAGAACCATGAGTTTATGCTGCAGCTCTATATAGCCCTGGTTAGACTACACTTGGAATTTTGTTCAGTCCTGATCACCTCATTACAGGAAGGATGTGGAAGCGTTAGAGAGGGTGCAGAGGAGATTTACCAGGATGCTGCCTGGACTGGAGGGCATGTCTTATGAAGAACGGTTGAGGGAGCTAGGGCTTTTCTCATTGGAGCGAAAGAGGATGAGAGGTGCCTTGATAAAGGTGTACCAGGTGATGAGAGGCATAGTAGAGTGGATAACCAGACACTTTTTCCCAGGGCGGGGGGCATAATTTTAAGGTAATTGGAGGAAAGTTTAGGGGAGATGTCAGAGGTAGGTTCTTACTTAGAGTGGTGGGTGCTTGGAGTTCACTGCCAGCCGTAGTGGTTGAGTCAGAAACATTAGGGACATTTAAGCACTCTTGGGATAGGCACATGGAAGTTAGATCAGACTAACCGACATACCCTTCATTGTACTGAGTGTAGGATAAAAGGCTGGCACAACATCAAGGGCTGAAGGGTATGTACTTACGGTAATATTCTTTGTGAACGGTTATGAGGAGAGCGGAAATGTGGCCTTGGGCTAGAACATCAGTCTTGGGTTTAATGGGCCAAATGGATTGCTCCTATCTTTTGTGTAGCAAGTTCCTCAGTCTCACTACTCTCTGGGCAAAGAAGCCACTCTTGAATTCCCTGTCAAAGTTTTGGTGCTGATCCTATATTGATGGTCTGCAGTTTTTTTCTGCTTCACAAGAGAATACAGTCTGTATTTGCCTTGTCAAAACCTTGCATCTTTTAAAGACTTCTGCAATCACATCTGGGCTTTCTCTTTTCAAGAGAAAAAACAGTTAACCTGTTTGTCATTCCTGGATAGGTATATTCTGCATGTCTAGCAGTAGCAAATTACTGCAGATGCTGGCGATGATAGTGGGTCAGGCAGCATCAATGGAGAGAGACAGCAAGCTAACGTTTCGTGCCTAGATGAGTTTTCGTGATTCTGAAGCAAATTACTGTATTGTGTCGTCTGGACTTGAAATGTTAGTTTGCTGTTTCTCCACGGATGCTGCCTGACCTGCTGTGATCTCCGGCATTTGTTTTTTTTTTCCCGTGCATGTTTAGTTTTATTTATGTAAATTTTTTTGGAACACTCTCAGTGCCTCTATATAATTATTCTTATAATTTGTATTGTATGCAGTGCAGTACATACTGACACAAGGTATGTTTTATACTTGAAAAATATAGGATTTGGGAGAATTCTGCTGTATTTTTCTTTGATTTTATACAGAATTTAGTGCTGGTATAAAGTGTATTTTGCTTTACACTTTCATTCCATGTGAAATATAAATGAACAAAAATCTAATCTTGGAAAAGAAGAGAATAGAGATCAGCTGTCAATTAAATCTTTTTTTTAACAGCAGGGATTTTGTGAAATGGAGATATATTGTATATGTACACTGTTATTGAAATGGCTAATGTATCACCAAATCAATGAGATATGTTGTTGTGTTCTCTTGCCCATGATTGTGTGAAGGATAAACAGTAAAAGCCTCACAACACCAACAGGGTCTAGGTTATGTTCGTTTTCTTCTTAAGCCTATAAAGTTTGGTGATTTAGTTTTATGGTAGTCACTTTTTAAAAAGAAATGTTTGTTTTATTAGATCCGTATCGCTGCTTTAAATGACACCACAGTAGTGGAAGACTATGAGGAATCCTTCAAGAGCCACAAAACTCAAACAAAAGAGGCTCAGGTTTGTACCATTGTTTGACATCATGAATTGTCACACTCTGCTTGAGGTCAGCTAAGCACAAACTGAGTTAAAGACAAAATAACTGCAGATGCTGGAATCCAAAATAGATGGGCAGGAGGCTGGAAGAACACAGCAAGCCAGCAGCATCAGGAGGTGGAGAAGTCAACGTTTCAGGTGTGACCCTTCTTCAGGTCCTGAAGAAGGGTTACACTCAAAACATTGACTGCTCCACCTCCTGATGCTGCCTGGCTTGCTGTGTTCTTCCAGCCTCCTGCCCGTCTATTGAGCACAAACTGAGGATAGAACTCTGTGATTTTCCAGGCCATTGCAGCATTTAATGTTAAATTGCCTGGTGATCTCCTGCAAGCAGTTATTATTTTTCAACTGAAGGTGTGATGCATATCATTTCCTGATTGTCCAGGCTCTTAACTTGAAGAAATTAAACTAACACATGTTTCTCCAACATAGGAAGCCGAAGCATTTTCTCTGTATCACAAAGCTTTAGATCTGCAGAAACATGATCGCTATGAAGAATCTGCAAAAGCCTATCATGAACTGTTGAACACACAGCTGCTAAAAGAGGTAAGCTTATGTAGGATTCAGTAGGTTAAACCCTTTTTATACTCAATGTATTTACAGTTAATATAAAATATTTATGACTAGTTGAATTAAAATGTTTGTAATGAGTACTGTACTTCAGTCAACTTTGTTAAGAATTCATAAATAGGAAATTCATCATGTTCCTTTGCAAGTGTTTTCTTTAGTGGACAAAAGGATGCTACAGCACTATTTTGTTTTATATTTGCAGCATAACTTTTATACTTTTGAGTGCTGTAGACTTAACGTACTGAATGGCTCCTTTCTCTGATTCTCTGATGCTTCACAAGTCTTAATCACTTTTCGTTCAGTATTGTTGGGTCAAAATCTTGCAAATCCACCACTTTGGAGTGATTTTTGTATGCTTACTGGCAGCCATCTATTTTCTCATTGCTATGTGCATGTTGTAATGCTGTGTTAACTTACAGGCTGTTCTATCGGGTGATGAGAATGAAGGATTAAAACATCCTGGATTGATGCTGAAATATTCCACGTATAAAAACTTGGCCAGTTTAGCATCCCAGAAAGATGACCCGAGTACAGCAATGGAATTTTACCTGGAGGTACAAAACAGAACACATCAATTGTTTAAAAAAAAATCTTTAAACAGTGACTCAACAGTGGACGTGAGAATTATTTTGAAAAGATTTTGGGGGTGGGGGTTGGGGGAATGAGCTGCCAGAGGAAGTGGTGGAGGCGAGTACAATTGCAACATTTAAAAGGCATCTGGATGGATATATGAATAGGAAGGGTTTGGAGGGATATGGGCCGGGTACTGGTAGTTGGGACTAGTTTAGGTTGGGATATCTGGTTGGTGTGGACAAGTTGGACTGAAGGGTCTGTTTCTGTGCTATACATCTCTATGACTCTATGGCTTTGCCAGATTTGAAACTGTTGAATGTTGTAGTTTGAATTTCTTTTGGCAACCAGCTCAGTTGTTTTTAAAGGATGCTAATTATAATTGTTGTTGTTTAAATTAAAAGAAACTGGTAAGTCTTTTTTTGTTATTGATCCTATTTTCCTCTAGTTCCCCAGGTGTTCCATTGTTCTCCCTCTCAGGATTTCCTATGCTTTCAGCTTCCCTCCCCTTGCTGTGCAATCTCCTGCTTGTGCAGTACTTTACTATATATCCCTTTCCATATTGTTTGGTCTGCATTTTGGAAGTGGTGTGGGCTGGGGCAAATCAGTCTTCCCATGCATCCCACTTGGACAGGCCATTTGTCCCAGTATAGTGACATTCATAACAGTTTGTGAAACGTAGAATCCTAGAGATGTACAGCACGGAAACAGACCCTTCAGTCCAACTCATCCATGCCGACCAGATATCCTAAATTAATCTAGTCCCATTTATCAGCATTTGCCCCATATCCCTCTAAACCATTCCATGTACCCATCCAGATACCTTTTAAATGTTGTAATTGTACCAGCCTCCTCTACTTCTTCTGGCAGCTCATTCTATACATGCACCACCCTCTGTGTGAAAATATTCACCATTAGGTCTCTTTTAAATCTTTCCCCTCCCACCTTAAACTTATGCCATCTAATTTTGGACTCACCCATGCTGGGAAAAGATCTTGTCTATTTATCCTATTGATGCCCCCAATGATTTTATAAACATCAGGGCAAATAGCGGCTCAATAGGCTGGGGGCTCCCTATAACTCAAACCTTCCAACCATGGGAACATCCTTGTAAATCTTTCCGACCCTTTCATATTTCACGACATCCTTCCTATAGCTGGGAGATCAGAATTGACTGCTGTATACATGAATCAAAATGCCACCTATTGACTCATGCACCAAGTCTTTACTTTCCTGGAGTTCAATTTGCTTTGTTTCCCTTCATTTACTCATCAATCCAACTTTATTTGTAATGATTCTCTTTCACAGGCTGTAATGTTGGATTCTACAGATGTGAACCTTTGGTATAAAATTGGAAGAGTAGCCCTGAGGTTGATTCGCATTCCGTTGGCCCGCCATGCTTTTGAAGAAGGACTCAAGTGCAATGCAGATCACTGGCCGTGTCTAGATAATCTTATCACTGTGTTGTACACACTTAGTGATTATACCAGTAAGTTGAATTGTCCTAGAAGGTAGTTCTGTATGGGATTAATAGCTGCACCTTGTACAGTTGAGTCAAGTTTCGATGCTGCTGATTGGAACTGTACAGTGATAACTGTAGTAGCACTCGCTGGAATGTGTGGATATCAGATAGACTACAGGTTGTACTTTGACTGTGAGAACATATATAGTCTATTTGTCAGCCAACATTGTCTAGGCCTGCATACAAATAATGACCACTTGGTTAAAAGTAGTTTGCTGCTGAGCCCTATGAACAGACATGGCCGACCTGGCTGTGTGGAGTTTGCACATTCTCCCTGTGTCTGCATGGGTTTCTTCTGGGTGCTCTGGTTTCCTCCCACATTCCAAAAGATGTGTAGGTCAGGTGAATTAGCCATACTAAATTGCTCATAGTGTTTGGAGCATTAGTCAGGGGTAAATGTAGGGAAATGAGTCTGGACTTGTTGGGCCGATGGGCCTGTTTCCACACTGTCAGGAATCTAATATCGGAAATCTAATCTAATCTGCTCATTCATACTTTCCTTTTTTTTTAAGATTAGATTTCCCACAGTTTGGAAACAGGCCCTTCGGCCCAGTCAGTCCACACTGACCCTCTGAAGAGTAACCCACCCAGACCCATTTCCCTCTGACTAATGCACTTAACACTATGGGCAATTCAGCATGGTCAATTCACCTGACCTGCACATCTTTGCATTGTGAGAGGAAACCGGAGCACCCGGAGGAAACCCACGCAGACACTGGGAGAATGTGCAAACTCTACTCAGGCAGTCGCACTAGGCCGGAATTGAACGTGGTGCTGTGAGGCAGCAGAGCTAACCACTGAGCCACTGTGCCTTTTCTTGACTTGGTTTCTGCTTCCTGCCCTTAATTTGTTCCTTTTTCACTGGGATCCTAACTAAAAGATTTTGTGCCAATTTATTCAGAAATTGTTTCACTAGTGATGGCCTCTCTTCGCTTACTCATTTTATAAAACAAAGTTCTTTCATGGGATATGGGTGTTGCTGGCCAGGCCAGCCTTCATTGTCCACTCCTAATTGCCCCAGGCATTTCAGTGACTGACCTTTTTATTTGAAATGCTGCTGTCCACGTGATGGTACACCTACAATGCTGTTAGGGAGAGAATTCTAGGAATTTGTTGTAGTGACCTGAGCATTCTCCTCATACACAATTGTAATGTCTGAACCTTGATGAAGGGCTTATGTCCGAAACGTCAGATGCTGCCTGACCTGCTGTGCTTTGCCAGCAACACACACTCGACCTTGAGTTTGATGTGAAGTTTAAGCTTCTTGTGAAGATCTGTAGCTTAAGAGCTGGTTTGATTTGTTGTTGGTTTGTTTACCAAGCTGGTAGGTTTGTGGCAGAAGTTTCATCCTCTTTCTAGGTGGCATCATCAGTGCTGTTTTGCCTCCTGTGAAGCGCTGCTGTAATGTTCCGCTTTGAATTGATATGGTTCTGGTTGGTGCCGGTTTCAGTTTTTCCATTGCAGCGGTTTATAATTTGGTTCCAGGTCATTGTGTTTGTGGATGTAGTCTGAGGGCGAGTACCGTGCTTCCAGGAATTCCCTAGCTGTTCTTTGTTTAGCTTGTCCGTGTATTGTTTGATATTTAGTGAAAGAAAAGTTTAGATTTTAATAAAGCTAGCATTATATTGGGGGGGTGGGGTGGTAAGATTTTATTGAATATGGTTAATGGGACATTTTATGACTATTTAGCAAAGCATAGTGTGATTAAAAGCAGTCAGCATGGCTTTGTGAGGGGCATATCATTCCTCACAAGTCTTATTGTGCTCTTTGGGGAGGTGACAAGACAGGTTGACAAAGATCAAGCAGTGAATGTGGTGTATGTGGACTTCAGCAAGGCATTTGATAGGGTTCCCCATGGTAGGCTCATTCATAAAGTCAGGAAGTATGGGGTACAGGGGGATTTGGCTATCTGGATTCAGAGTTGGCTGGCTGACAGAAGGCAGAGAGTGGTTGTAGATGGAAAGTATTCTGCCTAGAGGTCAGTGTTGAGCGGGGTCCCACAGGGCTCTGTTCTTGGGCCTCTGCTCTTTGTAGTTTTTATAAATGACTTGGATGAGGAGGTTGAGGGGTGGGTTAGTAAATTTGCAGATGACCCAAAGGTTGGAGGTGTCGTCAATAGTATCGACGGCTATTGCAGGATGCAGTGCAACATAGACAGGGTGCAGAGCTGGGCTGAGTAATGGCAGATGGAGTTCAACCTGGATAAATGCGAAGGGATGCATTTTGGAAGGTCGAACTCGAATGCTGAATATAGGATTAAAGACAGGATTCTTGGCAGTGTGGGGTAACAGGTGTGCAAGTACATAGATCCCTCAAAGTTGCCACCCAAATGGATAGGGTTGGACAGGGGGATCGAGTTTAAGAGCCATGGGTTTTGCTACAGCTCTACAAGTCCCTGGTGAGACCACACTTGGAATTTTGTGTCCAGTTCTGGTTGCCCTACTCTAGGAAAGATACAGAGGCTTTGGAGAGGGGAAGAAGGTTTACCAGGGTGCTGCCTGGACTGGAGGGCTTGTCTTATGAAGAGAGGTTGAATAAGCTCGGACTTTTCCCTCTGGAGAGAAGGAGGAAGAGAGGAGACCTGATTGAGGTGTACAAAATAATGAGTGGAATAGATAGTCAATAGCCAGAGAATTTTTCCCAGGGCAGGATTGACTGGCACCAGGGGTCATAGTTTGAAGATATTAGGAGAAAGTTATAAAGGAGGTGTCAGAGGTACGTTCTTTACGCAGAGAGTTGTGAATGCATGGAATGCGTTGCCAGCGGTGGTGGTGGAAGCAGAGTCATTAGGAACACTTAAGTGACTGCTGGACACGCACATAGAAAGCAGTGAATTGAGGGGTGCGCAGGTTAAGTTATTATATTTTGCATTAGGATTAAACCTCAGCACAACATCTTGGGCCAAAGGGCCTGTTCTGTGCTGTACTTTTCTATGTTCTATGAACTGTGAAAAGCTTATTTTCTATTTATGGAGTGCCAAATTTCTCCATTATAATTCTCTATGCTTTTAATCCAGTATTTTCAATTAATTTTTATATTTCAGTTATTTTAATCCATGAAGATTTTGCTGTCAGTTAAATAATTTAAAAAGTGAAGGATTATGGTACATTTTTCCTTCATGGTTTGTCTGTGAGAACGTTTTGTTATGATTTGATGCTCAGCCTGTTTAGCACTCTTTGCTGGATGTTCATGGTCTCCTATAGCTGATTTGCAAATCAGATTAATGTGAGGAAAAGTGAAATCCACTATAAAATCATTAGATTTTTGTAGGTACTATCTTTGAAGTCAGTGGCGAATGCTGTCACTAAGCTGCTGATTATAAAGTGTAGGCCATTTTCTTTAATGAGTGCACTGAGCTTTCCTTTTATTATTTGTACACTAGGTTCTTAACTGTCCTCTGGGCAAATAAATAAGGGGGGGCATGATGACTCAGTGGTTAGCACCGCTGCCTCACAGCACCAGGGACCCGGATTCGATTCCAGCCTCAGACAATTGTCTGTGTATAGTTTGCACATTCTCCCTGTGGATTTCCTCTGGATGCTCTGGTTTCCTCCCACAAACCAAAGATGTGCAGGTTAGGGTGAATTGGCCATGCTAAATTGCCCATCGTGTTCAGGGGTGTGTAGGTTTAGGTGCATTAGTCAGGGGTAAATATGGAGCAATAGGGTCTGGGTGGGTTATTCTTCAGAGGGTCAGTGTGGACTTGTTGGGCTGAAGGGCCTATTTCCATACTGTAGGGATTCTATTCTATTCTAAATACACTTTCACTGAAGCAGATGAATATTGGTCAGTGAAGCTTTTTTTTAAGGTCTGAAAGTCAATTTGGAACAGGGACCAAACTAATTCTTTCTAAGAAAGCACATAGTTGGAGTGGAGTGCCTGGCAGGATCCCGGTAGTGTGTTGGAAGAAAATGTCTGCACTGCTGTTTTGTGATAGGCAGAGTAAACACACTAATGCAATTAATTTAATTTTGACTTCAGAGCAGAAGGTTGAGTTTTATTTCTGAAGAATTTAGAGTTCAGTTAAGAAAATTGAATCGTTTCTCCCAGCAGGAGAATCAAATTGGTTCAGGGGAAGCAGTACCTCAACATAAGTGGTTTCTACTCTGGATAGAAATCAAGTTCAGAATTGTGAGTGGCTTGTACCAGCAGACTCAAAAAGAAATTGTTTTTAAATAAAAAAAAATCTCAACAGTCAAAAGGAAAGTATCAGTTTAAAAGTTGTGATGTTGACATTTCTATGTAATGGACAGTTACAGGTTGAAATCTTTTGATGTTTATGTTCAGATCGTTTTAACCCACTTCTATGTATAGCATTGTTTTCTCTTGTAATAAACTTGTGTTCTGTTAATTAAAAAATATTCTGCAGCCTCCCATGAATGTGTCTGTGGTATCCACCGCATTGAGCAAATGCCAACATTTAAAATATGGTCTATTATAACAACTTTCAACTTGCGATCTGAGTTGTCCAATATTACCATCTCCTGGGATCAAAACAAGAGATGTAAAAGATTGAGGGGCTTAGATATATTACAGTTGTAGATGTAACTTCTTGTGCCCAAAATTCCAAGATCTTTTAAGCCACGTAATTAATTTCTGCCCAGAATACACTGTGGCACTCTGCATATTGCTGCTGTTTTTGCCTCAAATATAGGATTTAGCTTGAACCTGAAAGGAGCATTTTTAAAATTGTTGGAAGTATCTCAAAACAGCAGAATTATTCCCAATCATTGATCTTTATAAGGGTTGTTTGGTATATTTGATCTTTTTCAGGCTGGTGAATACTTAGTATGTCTATTTTAGAGGTCATTCAAAACAGACAGGCATTGTGGCCCATGCATAAGTTTTAATATGGATTATGAAGCTAATTAAGTTATGATAGATTTTGAAGGGGACATTGATAGTGGCAGCTTAAGAAACAAATTTCATACATAATTTAAAAAAAGCACCAAAGTCACATTGATTTTCTCTATTTCAGATTGCCTGTATTATATCTGTAAAGCTCTAGAGAAGGACTGTCGCTACAGCAAGGGTTTAGTTTTGAAAGAGAAGATTTTTGAAGAACAGCCTTGTTTGCGAAAGGATTCCTTCCGTATGTTCTTGAAATGGTAAGGTTTTAACCTGTAACTATAGACCCCCAATATGGTTTGGCACTATGCATTTGTCTTTCTATTCTTGCCAGTAGTAGCAAAGAAAATTGTAGTCTGCACCACAGCAAATTTATTTTTAGCACTGAGGTCGGCCTGTAATAATTTTTGAGAACCATGAGTTTGAAAGTTTTGTTCCTGCGTATGTGAAAAATACTGAAAAACCATCAAATTTCTAAGTTCAAGTAACAAATTGTACAGCTTGAAAGAGAAGATGGGAACTGAACTTTGAGGATTAGCTGAAATGGAGGCAAACAAGCTGCCACCAGGTATGAGGACAGAAGACAGATGGGGTGAGAGTCGATTAGAAAGATAATGAAGGGGAGAGGAAGAAGAAAAAGTCAGGGAGATGGATGGCACTGAAATTGGGGTGGTTGATAGTGAGAGGTTTGCAAGGGTTTGGGGATGAAATGGATGATGTGGAGAAGGAGAAAATTGAGAATCAAGTGACAAAGTGGATGTACTGAAGCGAGATACAAGATGATTAGTGTAATGAGGGATATAATGAGTAGAAAAGATGGGATAAAATAACTAATGTTGAGAGACTGGGAGTAAAATGGATGCTAAGAGGAGGAAGGAATATGTTGGTTCGAGAAGGGGTACTTCTAAGTAAATGACAGTGAGTCAAGGTGGACAGAATACTAAATGAATGAGCAGTGAGTGACACTGAAGGGGCAGGGAACTGGTTAGATCAGTTGTCTAGGTTGCTGATATGTATGCAGAGTAATGTCAGTAGCTATGTTTCAATCCCCTTTGTGGTTGAGGTAGACTTGAGACTTACCTCCGTGTCCTGTTCCTTTGAGTGGTAGGTAATGGCAAACTACCAAAAGCTGCCAAGAAAACAGCTCAAGATGAAGTATCAGCAGACTGAGCTAAGAACCAACCTTCAGAATGAGCATATGCAAAATGCAATGAAGGGGAGTGGAGAGCTAATTCAATATTTGGCAATGAAAAGGGAAGGCAAGGAGCAAAATCTGAGGATTGTTTTGGAAGTCCTTCCTGTTTCAGAATACTGTTGCACTCAGCTGGAAGCCAAGTATCTTCACAAACCTTTGTGGTATCACATTTAATGCAACCTCTACATAAGTCAGTTTTTGAAATTAAATATCTCTACTCCCTTCGTAGCATTCCAATGTTTGGTGAACTTTTTTGACTTCTCTGTTCTTAAGCAGAAATTACAAAACACTCTTCCGTTAATACATTGTGCCTTTTAATGACAGTTGTAGTCAAAACTCTTGTTTCTAGCTAGATCAAGCTTTTAATGCCAAGAGTTTTACCCATTGCTTCAGATTTTTCTGTAGTGAGATGCATTCATCATTTTGCTATTCTGTACTGATGATTCTATCATGGACTGTGGGCTTTGATGGGCAGGGTCAGCATTTGCTGCTATTAAGAAGTTGGTGATGAATTGCTTTGAAGCCTGTGCTGTGAAGATACTCCCACAGTTTTTTTTTCCGATGATGAAAGGAACAGCAATGCAGTTTCACAATGGATTGTCTGTGACTTTGGGAAGAACGTAGGTAGTGGTGTTCACATTCACCTGTCGTCCTTGCTCTTCTAGGTGATAGAGATTACAGTTTTGTAAAGTGCTGTCAAAGCATCTTTGGAGAGTTCCTGCAATGTATCAGTAGTGAAGGGAGTGATTGTTGAAGATGGTGGATGAGAAGCTTATCAAGTGGACAGCTTTGACCTGGAAACTGGCATGTTTCTTGTGCTTTTTAAGCCGCACTCACGCAAACAAATGAGAAATGTTCCATCATGCTTTTGACTTGTGCCATTGGGGGGTTACTCACTGCAGAATTCCATGCCCATGACATGCTCTTATGATAGTATTTAGATTGCTTACAGTGTGGAAACATACCATTTGGCCCAACAGGTCCACACTGTACCTCCGAAGAGTAACCCATCCAGACCCATTCCCCTACCCTATTACTCTACATTTTCTCTGATCAATGCACCTAACCTACACATCCCCGAACACTATGGGCAATTTAGCATGGCCAATTCACCTAACCTGCACATTTTTGGACTGTGGGAGGAAACCGGAGCACCTGGAGGAAACCCACGCAGACACTGGGAGAATGTGCAAACTCCACACAGACAATTTCCTGAGGTGGGAATTGAACCCGGGTCTCTAGCACTGTGAGGCAGCAGTGCTAGCCACTCTAGTGCCACGGTGGTCCAATTAAGTTTCTGGTCAGTGGTGAGTCTTGCAATATTGATGGTATGATATTCAGGGATGACATATGGTGACACGTACAATTTAATCCCCTGATGTTTGCTCTTATCTTCATGTTTGAAAATCACTGCTGAATCTGCTTCCACCACCCTTTCAAGATCTCCACTTACTGTATATGGTTTATTTGCTCATGTCGCTTGTCTCTTTCACCATTTAGCTAAGTCTTTCCTTTTTGAGTTACTGATGCTTTAGCCAGTGGTAATAGCTTTTTCTCACTTTATCATAGGTTTTCATACTTTTGAACACTTCAGTCAAATTTTCCTTTAGACCACTCTGTTTTCGGTTTTACCATAACCCTGTTAAACGGTACAGAGGCACCACTGATATCCTCCAGTCCCCTCTATGCTTTCTATAACCTGATGATTTGATAGTGAATTGAGGCAAACCTTTAACAAAACCTTGTGTTTTATTTTAAAATTAATTTATCTTATCAATCTTATCTTGATTGATCTGAAGCTTTGTGCTATTCTCTCTCTATTTCAGTCTCTTTTTTTTCTCTCAAATGCAATTTGTTTCTAGTAATCTTACCAACACTTTGTATCCTCTCTTTAAGGTTTATTGAATACACCTACCAATTATGTAGTATTAGGTTAATGTATTTTGAAGCCTTCATCATCTTGTACTTGTGTATTATCTTTGTATTTTGAATTCTAAGAATAGTTTGTCAAGGATCTTCAAGTCCATAGTATGATGTCAGTACTATGGACTTTACAGTCCATAGTATTGCCTTTACAGACTTGGAGCCAGTGTCATTAGTGTGACCTGAGGGTCTACTGTAAAACACTCCTTGTCAGCTAACATATTATTATTCTGGGACACATGTTTGAGCAAGATGATCTGATTTGATTAATCCATTGCAATCCCTCACTTGTCTCCCTCCCTCAGGTTTTGTTTTCCTTTCTCTCTCTTTTTCCTCTTTATCTTGACAATAGTTTCCTATGTGTTTAATTTTTTTTATTCATTCACGTGATGAGGGCATCGCTGGCTATGCCAGCATTTACTACCCATCCCAGAGGGTAGTTAAAAGTGAACCACGTTGCTGTGGGTCATGTGTAGGCCAGACTAAGTCAGGATGACAGTTTCCTTCCCTAAAGGATATTAGTGAATCAGTTTGGTTTGTTCAATAATCAAAAATGGATTTGCAGTCGTCATTAGACTCTTAATTCCAAATGTTTATTGAATTAAAATTTCATCATCTACCATGGCGGGGTTTGAACCTTGGTCCCCAGAGCATTACCTGGATCTCTGATTAACAGTCGAGTGATAATATCACTAGGCTGTCACTTCCCCATATACTATAAAACTGGAACTGTTATGAGGATGTTGTGAGTAGAAGTATAGAGGAGAAGTGAGACTGTGATTCAGATTTTAAAGACAGCAGGCATTTTGATAAGGAAGCTAACAGACTTGGTTGATGTATCAAATGTAGTAAAGGGGACGGAGGACAGCATATTTCCTTTCCTGAAGGACATTTGTGAACCAGATAGGTCTTTATAACGATCATTACAATTTAACTTACAAGTCACCATTAATGAGAATAGTGTTCAGTTCCAGAGTGAGCAATTAAATTTAAATTTCATCAGCTGCAAAGATGGGATTTGAACCCATGGTCTTGGTGCATTAGCCTGGACTAGTTTACACGTCCAGTGATATTTGCACTGCCCCAGTGTCTTCCCTGGACTTAATCCAAATTCTGAAGGGCATGCCGTGTAAAGGAACAGACTAGATTGATAAATGCAGGGGGCTGGAGGTTCAAAATGAAATTTAGCTAAGAGGGGTTTATATTCATCTGAAAGGTAATACAATTGTAATGTTACAAATGCAGGTAATTGGACCTGTGTTGATCTACACTGAAGCCTTTTGGCACATGCAAGCTTCAGAAAGAGCAATGAGATAGATGACCTAATGAACTGATAATGGTTGAGGGAGGAATGTTGTCTTGGGTATTGACTTTCTTCTCATTCATGAGATAGGGAGCAGCACAGTGGTTCAGTGGTTAGTACTGTTGCCTCACAGTGTCAAGGCCCCAGGTTCGATTCCAGCCTTTGGTGACTGTTTGGAGTTTGCTTGTTCTCCCCGTGTCAGCATGGGCATTCCTCCGGGTGCTCCTGCTTCCTTCCACAGTCCAAAGATGTGCAAGTTAGGTGGATTGGCCATGTTAAATTACCCTGTAGTGTGCAGGTTAGGTGGGTTAGCCATGGTAAATGCAGGTTTACGAAGATAAGGTGGGGAGTTGGTGGGTGGGGGGTTGCGGTTGCTGGGTCTCAGTTAGATGCTGTTTGGAAGGTTGGTTCAGACTCAATAGGTCAAATGGTCTTTTCCTGCAGTGGAATGGTTTCTGTATTCCACATGTTCTGTGTTCTAGGTAGGGACTGTGCTTGCTGGGCCAGCATTTATTGCTGTTTCCTAGTTGCCCTTCAGTGGGTGGTGGTAAGCTACCGTCTTAATCCACAGCTGTCCATTTAATGAAGGTAGATATTGCCAGGGAGGGAGTTCCAGGATTTTGACACAGTGACACTGTGATGGAATACAATATATTTGATTTTATTACACACTTTCAATAATGTATTATCTCATAATTGAAATGTTTAATGTACAATCCAGAGACTGCAATCTCTGACAATACAGCATTTCCTTCATACTGCATTTATGTGGTCCAGTCCTGATATATCAATGATTTTCAGAGACATTTGGATAGGCTTCTGTATATAGAAATATGTGGGTGAGTTGTGGTGTTGGGTCGAAAATTGCAGATACAATATACGCAATATCTTGATATGAATTGCCAAAAGACAACACTCCATGTTGAGAGCTTGATAAAGTGTGTAAGTTTGGTTGAATTAGAGTCAGGTAGAATGTTTTCTCTTTTAATTCACTTATGGGATGTCGGGGTTGCTGACTCGGCTAGTTTTTATTGCCCAATTACCGTGGTCGTGGTGGTAAGCTACATTCCAGTCCTTGGGGTTTATTGTTTGGAAGAAAATATGAGGATTTTGACCCAGAATATTGACACTGAAAGAACAGTGAGATATTTCCATGTCCAGATAGTGAGTGGCTAAGAGAGAATTTGCAGCAAGTGGTGTTACCATGTCCTTCTGGGTCATAGAGGTCATGGATTTAGAAGGTGCTGTCAAAGCAGCCATGGTAAGTTACTGCCATGCATTTCGTAGCTGGTCCACATTGCCACTATGTGCCAGTGGTGAAGGAGTGAAGGTTGAAATTACTGGGTAAGGTTGCTTTATTGTAGATGTTTTCAGGCTTCTTGAGGCATTTTTGGAGTTACTCCCAACCAGGCAAGAGGAGAGTACCCCATCACATTTCTGACCTGTGCCTTCTGCAAGATGTACAAGCTTTGAGAAGTTAGGAGATGAGTTACTCATGACAGAATTCCTAGCCTTTAATCTGTTCCTATGGACACCGAATGTATATGGCTGGTCTATTCCAGTTTCTGGTCAGTGGTAACCTCCTGCATGTTGATCACCACTGTGCTTGCTGCAACATGAAGTAGGATAAAAATTAACTTGTACTGTTATACTTAACTTCTCTGAACTCTGCTTTAATCCTTTCTTTTTAGCGACATGTCTATTCATGCATTGGATGTGGATCCAGCAGAGGCTAAAGCTGTTATTGAGGAAGCTCTCGAACTCCGTAGGAAGAGACAGGCATTGTCAATACAAGAAGAGGAGCCAGATCTTCAACTAACACAACCAATCTCTCACTTCACGTATGTAATGGTTAAGTGGCAGTTTGTAAATGTACATTTCATCTCTGTGGGCCTGTACGTCTAACTGCTGCCCTGACTCACTGGTAAACATACATGAAAGGTTGTTTGTGTACCTATTTCTTTGCTTTTAAAGCAAATAACTAGTCTGCTATTCAATGTTGTGAAGTTGAATAAAATGAGAACAAATCTTATCACAGTTTAGTAATGACTGGAACTAATGTTTTTTTTTGACACATCTTGCTAATGTTAACTTGGGTTTCAGTATTTGAGGTACTGTGCTAGAACTGTGGTGAATGAACTGGATAGAATTCATTAGGAGCTTTTGCAAATGAACAAATGTCCTAAATATTGATCATTCTCTTAATCCAATCCTGCATCTGGCTTAGGAACAGTGCTCCCACTAATTACCATTTTAATGTCACATGCTTTGGATATTTTTTATTCATTGATAGGATATGGGCATTATTAGTTAGGTTAGCATTTATTGCTCATCCCTAATTGCCTTCGAGAAGGTGATGGTGAGCTGCATACTTGAACTGTGGCAGTCCTTGGGATATAGGAACAGATTGTTAGGAAGAGACTTCCAGGATTTTGACAACGAAAATCAAGGAATGGTAATATAGTTCCAAGTCAGGATGGTGTGTGGCTTCAGGAACTTGCAGGGGTTGGTGTTCCCATGTGCCTACTGCCCTTGTCCTTCTCTGTGGTAGACTTTGTGGGTTTGGAAGATGCTATTGAAGGAGCCTTGATGTGTCACAACAATATATTTTGTGGGTGTGCATAAATCTGCCATTGTGTTGGTGGTGAATGGGGTGCCAGTCAAAGAAGCTGCCTTGTCCTGGATGTTACTAGCTTCTTGACTTGTTGGAGCTTTACCCATCCAGGCAAGTGGAAAATATTCCATCACAGTCCTGATTTCTGCCTTGAAGATGATGAATAGCTTTGGAAGTTAGGAGGTGAGTGAGGATTCCTAGCCTCTGGTTGATTTGTTCTTGTCAATGGCTAGTAAGTTCAGCTTCTGGTCAGTGATAACCTCCAGACACTGGAATAACCAAATGGCTGCATTTAGCATTCCATTCTGTTGCACATGCTTCTCCTGATACATGTTAGAGCTTTAGGAACGAGATTCATTGCTAAAATATTGACTTCAAAGCTACTTTTGGGGTGTCAGCATCTGGCAAAAATGATATGTTGACATTTCCTGATTATCACTGCCATATTTTCACACTACTTGACAAAGTTGGTGACATTACTTGAGTTGTTGAAAATTTACAATCATTGCCTCACTGTCTATTTTTCTCATTCAGCACGCTGTACTCATAGAGTCGTACAGTCATAGAGATGTACAGCATAGAAACAGACCCTTCTGTCCAACCCGTCCATGCCGACCAGATATCCCAACACAATCTAGTCCCACCTGCCAACACCCGGCCCATGTCCCTCCAAATCCTTCCTATTCAGATATCCATCCAGATGCCTCTTAAATGTTGCAATTATACCAGCCTCCACCACTTCCTCTGGCAGCTCATTCCATACACGTACCACCCTCTATGTGAAAAGGTTGCCCCTTAGGTCTCTTTTATATCTTTCCCCTCTCACCCTAAACCTATGCCCTCCAGTTCTGGACTGCCTGACCCCAGGGAAAAGACTTTGTCAATTTATGCTATCCATGCTCCTCATAATTTTGGAAACCTCTATAAGGTCACCCCTCAGCCTCCAACACTTCAGGGAAAACAGCCCCAGCCTGTTCAGCCTCTCTCTATCGCTCAAATCCTCCAACCCTGGCACAAGCTTGTAAATCTTTTCTGAACCCTTTCAAGTTTCACAACATCTTTCCGATAGGAAGGAGACCAGAATTCCAACAGCAGCCTAACCAATGTCCTGTACAGCCGCAACATGACCTCCCAACTCCTGTATTCAATACTCTGACCAAGAAAGGAAAGCATACCAAACACCTTCTTCACTATTCTATCTACCTGCGACTCCACTTTCAAGGAGCTATGAACCTGCACTCCGAGGTGTCTTTGTTTAGCAACACTCCCTAGGACCTTACCATTAAGTGTATAAGTCCTGCGAAGATTTGCTTTCCCAAAATTCAGCACCTCGCACTTCTCAGTCATCTGCCACTTCTCAGTCCATTAGCCCATCTGGTCCAGATCCTGTTGTAATCTGAGGTAACCCCCTTCTCTGTCCACTACACCTCCAATTTTGGTGTCATCTGCAAACTCACTAACTATACCTGTTTGCTCGCATCCAAATCATTTATGTAAATGACAAAAAATAGAGGATCTAGCTCCGATCTTTGTGTCACTCCACTGGTTACAGGCCTCCAGTGTGAAAAACAATCCTCCACCACTACCCTCTGTTTCTACCTTTGAGCCAGTTTTGTATCCAAATGGCTAGTTCTTCCTATATTCCGTGAGATCTAAACTTGCTAATCTGTCTCCCATGGGGAACCTTGTCGAACGCCTTACTGAAGTCCATGTAGATCACATCTACCGCTCTGCCCTCATCAATCCTCTTTGTTACTTCTTCAAAAAACTCAATCAAGTTTGTGAGACATGGTTTCCCACACAAAAAACCATGTTGACTATCCCAAATCCGTCCTTGCCTTTCCAAATATATGTACATCCTGTCCCTCAGGATTCCCTCCAACAACTTGCCCACCACCGATGTCAGGCTCACTGGCTTATAGTTCCCTGGCTTGTCTTTACCACCCTTCTTAAACAGTGGCACCATGTTACCCAACCTCCAGTCTTCCGGCACCTCACCTGTGACAATTGATGACACAAATATATCAGTAAGAGCCCCAGCAATCACTTCTCTAGCTTCCCACAGAGTCCTGGGGGTTTATCCACTTTTATGCATTTCAAGACGTCCAGCACTTCCTCCTCTGTAATATGGACATTTTGCAAGGCGTCACCATCTATTTCCTTACAGTCTATAGCTTCCATATCCTTTTCCACAGTAAATACTGATGCAAAATACTCATTTAGTTACTCCCCCATTTCTGTGGCTCCACACAAAGGCCACCTTGCTGATGTTTGAGGGGCCCTATTCTCTGAGGAGAAAGTGAGGACTGCAGATGCTGGAGATCAGAGTTGAAAATGTGTTGCTGTAAAAGCGCAGCAGGTCAGGCAGCATCCAAGGAGCAGGAGAATCGATGTTTTGGGCATGAGCCCTTCTTCATTCCTGAAGAAGGGCTCATGCCCGAAACGTCGATTCTCCTGCTCCTTGGATGCTGCCTGATCTGCTGCGCTTTTCCAGCAACACATTTTCAGCTCAGGCCCTATTCTCTCTCTAGTTACCCTTTAGTCCTTAATATATTTGTAAAAACCCTTTGGATTCTCCTTAATTCAATTCGCCAAAGCTATCTCATGTCTCTTTTTTGCCCTCCTGACTTCCCTCTTAAGTATACTCCTGCTGTCTTTATACTCTTCTATGGATTCACTCAATCTATCCTGTCTATACCTTAAATATGCTTCCTTCTGTTTCTTAACCAAACTCTCAGTTTCTTTAGTCATCCAGCATTCCCTATACCTACCAGCCTTTCCATTCACCCCAACAGGAATATACTTTCTCTGGATTCTCGTTATCTTATTTCTGAAGACTTCCCATTTTCCAGCGGTCACTTTACCTGCGAACATCTGCCCCCAATCAGCTTTTGAAACTTCTTGCCTAATACCATGAAAGTTAGTCTTTTCTCCAATTTAGAGCTTCAACTTTTAGACAATAGAATTATGGTCGCTGGCCCCAAAGTGCTCCCCCACTGACACCTCAGTCACCTGCCCTGCCTTATTTCCCAAAAGTAGGTCAAGCTTTACACCTTCTCTAGTAGGTTCATCCACATACTGAATCAGAAAATTGTCTTGTACACACTTAAGAAATTCCTCTCCATCTAAACCCTTAACACTATGGCAGTCCCAGTCTATGTTTGGAAAGTTAAAATCCCCCACCATGACCACTCTATTATTCTTACAGATAGCTGAGATCTCCTTACAAGTTTCTTTCTCAATTTCCTTCTGACTATTAGGAATTGTATAATACAATCCCAATAAGGTGATCATCCCTTTCTTATTTCTCAGTTCCACCCAAATATTTTCCTTGGATGTATTTCTGGGAATATCCTCCCTCAGTACAGCTGTAATGCTATCCCTTATCAAGAACGCCACTCCCCCTCTTGTACAGGTCACTTCTACCCCAAAAGAGATTCTGATGATCCAAAAATATGAATCCTTTTTCCATAGACCAGCTCCTTAGCCATGCATTCACCTGCTTTATCCTCCTATTCCTGCCCTTACTATCTCGTGGCACCGGGAGTAATCCAGGTATTACTACTCTTGAGGACCTACTTTTTAAATTCCTGCCTAACTCTCTCTAATCTCCCTTCAGAATTTCATCTGTTTCCCTTCCTGTGTCGTTGGTTCCAATGTGGACAATGACCTCCTGCTGGCCCCTCACCCCTGTGAGAACATTCTGCACCCTCTGAGACATCCTTGATCCTGGCACCAGGGAAGCAACACACCATTCTGTTTTTTCGCTGCTGGCCACAGAAACGTCTGTCTGTACCTCGGACTAGAGAGTCCCCTAACACAATTGATCTGTTGGAACCTGACGAACCCCTCGTTGCATTCGAGCCAGTCTCAATACCAGAAACTTGGCTGTTCTTGCTACGTTCCCCTGAGAATCCATCACCCCCTACGTTTTCCAAAACAGCATGCCTGTTTGAAATGGGTATAGCCACAAAAGACTCCTGCCTACCTCTCTTACCTTTCCTGGAGTTAACCCATTTATGTGACTGTATCTGAGACTTTCCCCCCTTCCTATAACTGCCATCCATCACATACTGTTGTGAGTCTATCAATGCCTGTTTTTTTTGACTGACAGAATGATGCCTCCAGTTCTGTTTTAATTAGTTCGAAAATTGCATTTCTGCACAGCTGATTTGAATGTATCTTGAATTGTTCCATTTACTTTGGTGTTAGCAATCATACAGTCGTACAGTACGGAAACAGACCCATTGGTTTAACTAGTTCATGCTTATTGCTTTCTTGTTGTAACTCTATTTGAACCCTTGTTCCTTACGTTGTTTTGACTTCTACTTTTATCTTCCATCTGTGTGGGTGGCATGGTGGCTCAGTGGTTAGCAGGTTTGAATCCAGTCTCTGGTGACTGTCTGTCTGGAGTTTGCACATTCTCCTCATGTCTGCGTGGGTTTTCTCCGGGTGCTCAGGTTTCTTCCCACAGTCCAAAGATGTGCAGATCAGGTGAATTGGCCATGCCAAATTGCCCGTAGTGTTAGGTGCATTAGTCGGAGGGAAATGAATCTGGATGGGTTACTCTTCAGAGGGATGGTGTGGACTTGTTGGGCGGAAGGGCCTGTTTCCACACTGTAGGGAATCTAATCTAATTCTTTCTTCTTAACATCTGGGTCACTGTTTTCCCCTTCTCTACCACTCCCTTTCTGATTCTAATCCGGTATAATTTTGTACTGATAGGTAATACTGTTTATATGCACAATTGGTTCAGCATCTCAAGGTTCCAGTATGTATCTGGGAATTGCATACAAAAATATCTTTTGTGGAAGAAGCAAATGCAAGCAGAATCTTAAAAATCACCTTTTACAAATTAATTCCAGAGTCAGGAACTAAAGAGTTATTTCAGGTGGGGTGAATTGTTGTTTTCCATCCTTTTTTCTCTACATGCTGGCATCCACTCAGAATTGCATCTCAATTGAATCATCAAGAAGACGAAGTCTCTGAACTATGATTTATCCCTCTGTCAGAACTTGTACGAGCATCTGTGAACTGTATTGTTGAAAGACCAATGCTTCATTTCCTTCAGGTAACACAGTCATTTAATATGTTGTTGTTTTCTTTTTATAGGTGGCGGTGCCTGGGTGAGAGTTTACTGGCTACATACATGCATTTGACGTCTTCTGAACCACCTCACCCCAGCCTTGGCAGAATGATAGATCTTTGCATGTACAGAGACCCTTCACAACATCTGTTGATGTCACCAACCAGCACACCTGTTAGTGTAATCCAGCCCAATCCTGCAACGTCCAGTCCTGCACCTGTAGTGACTGCACCAACAATGCCAGCACCAGCTATGGTTACACCAGCAGCTCCAACTCCAGTTCCAAGTGTGTCAGAAACTGCAGCAGCACAAGGTTAGTATGAGTATAATTGTATCTGTGATGTTAACAATGGGAGAAAGCAGCAGGTTTTGAAGTTAATGTGGGAACTTAGGTAAGTGTAGTCATGTTTCATTGAGTAGATTTGCCCTGTCATATTATTCTATGTTCTATGTTCTATATTAGTTACAATGGTTCCAATGACCTTTGGTGAGTAATGGGACAATCTTCTGTGTTAATATCCTCCCTATCTATGCAGAGAAACGCTTGGCAGCTATAGTGCGATCTGAAAGTGAATGGGTGTTTGTGAAGGGCATGAGGGAACTCATCCCTGAGCTAGACATATAGATAGTTTCGAAATCTTACTACACACCCCTGGGGCAGGTGGGAGTTGACCCCAAGCTCAAAGGTGGGAATACTACAACCGTGCTATAAGAGCACCACTTGAGCCAGATTGGTGCAGGATTGAGCAATCCTGTAACTACTTATTCTTTGTTCTAACACATGAATATCTATATCTGAGTATGTTACTCAATCTTCTTTTGTTTCTGACTTGTATATTTTGAAAAATCCTGGGATCATTTTCCATGTTAAAGGAACTACTGAAAGGTAAACTGTTTGTTGAGGCAAGTCCTGGGACCAAATTACAAGGTAACTTGCTTCTCTGTATTTGAGAGATCAATTGATTCTGTGCTGTCACAATTGAATGACTGAAACAGGACTTTTAGGAGAAACCTGATTGCAGGAGTTGACAACTCCACATCTTGCTGAGCCTAATATCTCCTCATGAACAAATACAATAACAACTCCATTAATAAACTGAATTTGTGTGGCGCCTTCCACATGTTTAACCAGTCACAAGGCACTTCAAAGGAGCAAAGTCTGACAAAATCCAAAGTGTTTTTACAAATATATTAAGGACAAAAGGGTAACTAGGGACGGAATAGGACCCCTCAAATTAAGGACAAAAGGGTAACTAGGGAGAGAATAGGGCCTGTCAGAGATCAGCAAGGTGGCCTTTGTGTGGAGCCACAGAAAATGGGGGAGATACTAAATGAATATTTTGCATCAGTATTTACTCTGGAAAAAGATTTGGAAGATATAGACTGTAGGGAAATAGATGGTGACATCTTGCAAAATGTCCAGATTACAGAGGAGGCAGTGCTGGATGTCTTGAAACGGTTAAAAGTGGATAAATCCCCAGGACCTGATCACGTGTACCCAAGAACTCTGTGGGAAGCTGGGCCTCTTACTGAGATATTTGTATCATCGATAGTCACAGGTGAGGTGCTGGAAGACTGGAGGTTGGCAAACGTGGTGCCACTGTTTAAGAAGGGCGGTAAAGACAAACCAGGGAACTATAGACCAGTGAGCCTGATCTCAGTGGTGGGCAAGTTGTTG
>NC_057734.1:48439143-48450388 GCF_004010195.1 Chiloscyllium plagiosum
CGGAGGCTGAGGGGTGACCTTATAGAGGTTTACAAAATTATGAGGAGCATGGATAGGATAAATAGACAAAGTCTTTTCCTGGGATTGGGGAGTCCAGAACTAGAGGGCATAGGTTTAGGGTGAGAGGGGAAAGATATAAAAGGGACCTAAGGGGCAACTTTTTCACGCGGAGGATGGTCCATTTATAGAATGGGCTGCCAGAGGAAGTGGTGGAGGCTGGTACAATTGCAACATTTAAGAGGTATTTGGATGGGTATATGAATAGGAAGGATTTGGAGGGATATGGGCCGGGTGCTGGCAGGTGGGACTAGATTGGGTTGGGATATCTGGTCGGCATGGACGGGTTGGACCGAAGGGTCTGTTTTCATGCTGTATATCTCTATGACTCTAAGTAATTGACACTAAATCACAGGCATTGGGCATTTGGCCTTTTGGAGCCTGCTCTATTGTTCAGTATATGATTATGGCTGATCTTCTATCTGAATGCCATAATCTCACTTTCTCTGCCTAACCATTGAAGTCTCCAATATTTAAAAAAAAAATTATCAATCTTTTTATTGAATGGTCTCCACAGCCTTTAGGGTAGTGACCACTCTACGTGAAGAAGGGTTCCTTTCCTTAGTCCTAAATTACCTACTCTCTGTCCTGAGACTGTGACCTCTGTAGAGATTGTAAAAAGGTCAACAAGGTTGACATCATAGAATGAGTTCCCTGATTGGAGTGTCAGAAATTCTGAAGCTGTTTGATCTGGCTCTGAGGAGGTTGGACCTGAGCCATGTGTACTTGCAATTGCAGTTAGATTAGGATTCCCAGAGGTATGCTGCAATGAATACCCATAAGGGCTTGTACCAATATATGAGGCAGCCATTTGGGTATTGTCAGCCTCTGCAATTTTTCAGACGATGGAAAACATTTTGCAAAGTCTACCCCAGGTCGCCATTTATCTAGATGTCTCGCTAATCACATGGAATACCAATAATGATCACTTAGAGCCATAGTCCTTGGATGTTTCTCCCAAGCGGGCGTCCGCCTAAGAAGGGAAAAAAATGAGTGTTCCAGGCACCCAAGATGACCTCCTTATGCTGCAGGGATATACTCGGAAGATAAAGTGAAGCCACAAACAATTGTAAAGTATAAACATTCTGCAAAATGTGATCTTTGCTTATTGTGGGATTACTTAAATAGCATGATGAGCTGAATGGCCTTTTACTGTGCAGTAGTATTTTGATTGGATGAACTCAGGTTATCCTGTTAAGATGTTAGTGAACCATCATCACCTTGAATCTTCTTGTTTTTACATATAAAAAGTAGATTTCTTCAGGGTACAGTTTGGAGTCAAGCACTGAAATAAAATAAAGAACTATGGGGGGGGGCGGGGTGGAGATCTGAAATTGAAGTAGAAATTGCAGGAGAGACTCTACATGTCTGGCAGCAACTGTGGGGAGAAACCAGAGTTAACATTTCGAATCCAGAACCTCCTAGTTGTGATGAAGGGTCATTGGTCTTGAAACGTGAACTCTACTTTCTCTCCTAAGATACTGTGAGACCTGTTGAGTTTCTCCAGCAATTTCTGTTTTTGTTTCAGATTAGCAGCATCCACAGTTCTTTGTTTTATTTCAAAAAGCAGTGGTAGCTTTGAACAGGCATTCTCTGCATTATTAACCTTGACTTTTCAAATATAATAATACCCCTATAAGAAGATACAAATCTAGCAAAGGGAAATTTTCTGATGAATTTTTCCTTAGAACCAGGTATGTAAAATGTGACAATTGATCCAAAGTAAGGCTTAGGATAGCTGTATTGAAGTGCCAGTAATGTTGTCTTTGTAGACCATTCACTGAAGTGTTTGTGTTTTGTTGAATTAACCATGTTTAAAGCAGAAACATCTATCATTGACAAGGCGAAGAAGGGTTCCAAAAGGAAGCGGATAGCTGATGAGGCAGGGGAACCAGCAAAGAGGCGGTCTGCTCGAGTGCGAAACACCAAGTGCAAGAAGGAAGAGAAGATTGATTTTCAGGAACTGTTGATCAAATTTCTGCCCTCAAGGTAGCTTTCAAATATACTCAGCTTAAGCAATTACTGGCAATTGGTGCAGTAAGAGAGCCGAAACTGTCCTTAAGCAAAGAGAAAGGATCAGTCCATGTAACAAGTTCCTAAGCTTGCTATTTTTTTTCTTGACTGTGAGAAAGAAATGCTCTGTTTACGCTTGAGAACTTGGTAGTGATGACTGTGAGAATGGCACTTGGTGAAATTTAAGGTTGGAGTGATCACAGTTGTGTATTCTTAACTTGGATCTCCAAGCATGCCCCCTTTTCCCCTTGGGAAGATGTAACTTAAGGTGTATCAGAATTGTGTTCCCTGTTCTTGGCTTACTGTTACTAATTGGTTTGATAGCACTCCTGTTTCCCTGACCAACCCCGTCACTAAATAAAACCAGCTTTGTGTAGAAGAGCCAGATGATAGAATGATCAAGATGATAGAAATGCATACAAACGCAGTACACAGAAACTATCATTCAATTTAATTGCCCTCATGCTGTCCTAGCTGGTATGACTGATGTGGTTCTCTAAGACACTTACACAATTTAAGCTACTTACCCCTGTAACCTCCCCTGTCTATTGTACCTTATCAGTGAATTGATACTTTCTTGCTTCCCAACTTAAGCTGCCTCTTTCAGCTTATGGTCATGTCTAATTGTTGTTATCTCCTATCATCGCAAATCAAATGATGTGACTGATCCTCTATATCCCTGGACTATTTTACTTTGAATACCCCAGTTACCTCAACATCAACTAAGTTACAGCAGACTTGTAGTCCTTGGAGGTATATTTTAGTTTCCTATCTCCTAATTGAAAAATACAACTACAATGTTTCCTGAATGCATCACACACAAAACAGTACATGACAAGTCATTATGCAATCTAAACGCCCAATGTTCTGGTTAATTAACGTAGGCTGTGGTCAATATTTTGAGATCTAACCTGTGCACAATGGTGGAAAGCAGGCATTTCATGTTAACTTTCTGTTCTCTCACAAGGTTGAAAAGGGTAGATCTAGAGGATGAAGATGATGCATTTGGCACCTTTGAAGTTCAGACGGAGTTGAAAAAGGAAAGTCAACAACTAATGGGCCCTTATCGGATGCAATTTGATCCTTCATCTTTCATGGAACTAGGTAGGTTTCCAGACCCGGATTCCTTTACATCTGTTCTGGATGCACTTCTCTGCATCACTGTGACTTGGAAGTCGTTTTATCAGAATCTTTGCTCACTAATCCCAGGACATCTGAATGGTGGATCAGTGATAGTTTTGTTCAGTTGTTTGGGCTGGTTTTGTGACTTTGGGTTAGGTGGGCTTGACAGTGTGATATGTATGCCTTTATTTTGTGTTTGCAGGTATTTTGTGTTATTTGAAGCTGTATTTTATCCAGAAACAAAGATTACTTGCTGCAGGGGGTCATGTCAAGTACATTTACAGACCGTGTTTAAATTCTTTTCTGTAGTGTCTTGCATACATTGTATCCAAATGTTAAACTCCTGTACTGGTAGAAATATTCCTTCTCTGGCTGGACATGCCCAGGATTCATATCAATCATGTAACTTTTTAAGTCAATTCTTGTTAATTTGTATATTGTCAGATTTCTCATATAGCAAGGAATGATTTTGTATTTTATTCCTTTATACTGGTGACCTTGGAGTTTTGTTTTCAAACAAGCCATCACATTAACATTGAATTTTGGTGACTGTCTGGATTCACTGACCATGACCAGTTATGAGAGTCCATTGCATTAAACCTAAGTTTCTTAGGCCAAAGTCCTGCCATTGACTTCATGGATAACTGTGCCCCAACTGTCTTTCCATAATGTGTCTGGGCGGCCTGCTGCCCTCCTGCCGTGCAGATTCAGATAATCTCTGCTTTACTGAGGACCAGGGTACAGTGTCCAATAACCATGTGCACTATCATGGGCAGCCATTGTTGGACAGCATTATTCCCAGTCAACTCGAAATCTAAAGCAGCTACCCTGCACCTTTCAAGAAATGCAGGTTACCTTGATGTACTGCAAGGAGGTTCAGATTTGGGTGGAAGGATGAAAGTTTTTTGACTTGAAATGTTAACTCTGATTCCTTCTATAGATGCTTCCTGATCTCTCTTACTCTAGCTGAGCTTTATGTTCTTATCAATGATTGGGGGCTACCTAATGATGCAAGTAGGCAATTAACTCAGTAGTTGCATAAAATCCTAAAAAGGATCTATTGTGGTGCAGTGTAATATCCCCATCTCTGGACTAGGAACCTGGGTTCAAGTCCCACCTGCTCAGAGGTGTGACATAACATCTGAACAGATTGATTGGAAACTATCTCCTAAAATCCCAAGACATAGGAGTAGGTCCTTCAACTTCTTAAGCCTGCTGTATCATTCAATATGATCCAGTTGTGGCCTTATTCCTTCATAACCCTTGACTCCCTTTACAGCCAAAAACTGTCTAATCCAGCCTTGAATATGTTTAATGACTCCGTGAATTCCTAGGACCAATGACCCTCTGAAAGAAGAAATTCCTCTTAATCTCCGTATAAATGGTACCCACCTTATTTATAAGCAGCATCCACCAGGAAATATCCTTTTACCATCTAGTGTTGAGCCAACTCAGAATCTTGTATGTTTCACTATAGGAACACAGGAACAGGAGTTGGCCATTCAGCCCGTTGAACCAATTCTACCATTTAGATCATTGCTGATCTGTGAGCTAACTCAATTTACTTGTCTTTGGTCCATACACCTTAATGCCTTTGTTTAACAAAAGAAAATCTAGCCCAGATTTAATATTAATAACTGACCCACTATCAACTGCCACTTGTGGAGAGCATTCCAAACCTCTTCCACCCTTTGTGTGTAGAAGTACTTCCTAACATCTCTCCTGAAGTTCTAGCTCCAATGCTCAGACTGTGACCCCTAGTTCTAGACTCTCCAAACAGTTATGTCTGTCTACCCTGTCTTTTCTGTTTACATCCTGAAGACCTTCATCAGATCATCTGTCAACCCTCTAAATTCTCAAGAAAACAGGCCTAATTTGTATAATCTCTCCTCATAACGTAACCCCTGAAGTCAAGATATTATTCTTGTAAACCTACATTGTACTCCCTCCAAGGCCAATATAAATTTGCTAAAGTGTGGTGTCTGGATCTGCTCACAGTGGGGTCTAACAAAGTTTTTGCCTAATCCAAGCAATCCTTATTGTCCAGTATTCTTGATATAAAGACCAGCATTCCATTAACTGCCTTGACTATTTTCTGCACCTGTTTATGACATGACCAAGATCTGTGCAACTGAATCCCAAATCTCTTTGGACATCCACTGTACCTAACTTCATAGAGTCCAGAAAGTGTCCTAATCTATCCTTTACAGTCCAAAATGGATAAGCTCATGCTTGCTGACATTGAATTCCATTTGCCACAATTTTGCCCATTCACTTAGTCATAGAGTCCATCAATAATTTGTTCTCCATTCTATGGGCTTCTGCCTTAGTTAACAGTTTCTGATGTAGGACTTTATCAAATGCTTTCTGGAAGTCCATATAAACAATAACTGAAAGATTGTAGTTAGGGTGTTTACAATGTCTTCAACACCCTCAGATGGAAACTGCATGTCCTGGAGATTTGTCACTCTTTAGTTCAATTAACTTCCTCATTATCGATGTTTTACTTTCTTTCATTTTATTTGCTCCTTGTCCCTATTCCAATATTTTTCTACTGTAAATACTGAGGCAAAATAATTATTCAACATGTCTGCCATTTTCCCATAGTTACTGACCATATCCCTACTTTCAGTCTTTAGAGAGCCAACATTGCTCCTGACCACCCGCTTTCTCTTTATGCAACTATAAAGTTTCTTCTTGATTTTGATCACCTCCCATTCTTCAAAATTTGAGTTTAAAACCAACCTGCTCAGCCTTTTCTCATATGACAGCAATAAGATCATTCTCGGGAATCATCTGAATGAATTTTCTCTGAACTGCTTTTGATGTAAGAATATTATTCCTTCAGTAAGCAGACCTGTGTTGTCCTCCAGGTACAGCTCATTACAAACCCTGTACAAATTTGGCAGGACTTTCCTATTTTTATACTCCACTCCCTTGGAATAACATTCTTTCCATTTCCCTTCCCAATTATTTGCTATACTGGTTGTTTATTTTGTGGCCATGTGCAAGGGCACTCCGAACCCTCCATATACTATATTCTACAATCTCTTTTTAAATAATAATATGCTTTTCTATTCTATCTGCTATGTTTCATGTAATGTTTCATTTCAAGTATAAACTTTGAAATTATATTCTGTCTAATGTAATCTTATCCTAAAAAAGCCATCACAGTATACTTCTCTTTAGTTTGGATGAACACTGTTCACTGTTCCTTTCTACTTTTAATCCCTTAGCCAATTTTGTAAATAAAAAAATGTAATCAACCTGTTTGGATATGTTCTAATACTGTGCCACAAGCTTTAGCCAATTTATATATCTGTTAACGCACTATCTCGTTTAATTCCATGAACTTAAATTTTGTTAATAAATCAATAGTATAATCATACTTTCCTTATCACTTCTCTCCAATCAAATGACAGGCTATGATGGTCTCCAATAAGAGTCAATCTAACTACTGCCCCTTGACATTCAGTGGTGTTACCATCACTGAATCCCTCACTATCAACATCCTGGGTGGTTATCGTTGACCAAAAACTGAATTGGACTTGTCACATAAACAGGGTGGCTACAAAAGCAGGTCAGAGGCTAGGAATACTGCGGTGACTAACTCTCTCCTCCTGATTCCCCAAGCCCTGTCCACCATCTACAAGGCACAAGTCAGGAGTTTGATGGATTACTCCCCACTTGCCTGGATGAGTGCAGTTCCAACAACACTCAAGAAGCTTGATACCTTCCAGGACAAAGCAGCCCCCTTGATTGGCACCATATCCACAAACATCCACTCCCTCCACCACCAATGCTCAGTAGTAGTAGTGTGTACTATCTACAAAAGCACTACAGAAATTCACCAAGGCTCCTTAAACAGCACCTTCCAAACCCAGCAGATACATGAGAGCACTGCCACCTGTAAGTTCCCTTCCAGGCTACTCACCTATCCTGACTTTGAAATGTATTGTTGTTCCTTCACTGTCTCCGGGTCAAATTCCTGGAATTCCCTCCCTCATGGCATTGTGGATTAACCTACAGCATGTGGACTGCAGTGGGTCAAGAAGGCAGTTCATCACCACTTTCTCAAGGGCCACTAGGGATTGGGCAATAAATGCTGGCCAGCTAGTGACACCCACATCCCACAAGTGAACAAAAAATATCACTTCAAATAATTCAATCAAGTTAGTCAACTGTAATTGGTCTGTAATAAAGCTATGTTGATTTTCATTTATTAATCCATTATTTCCCAAATGTCTACTAATTTTGTTCTTCATTGTTTGCTAAGAGTTCTACCAATATTGGGTTATGAGACTTTCAGTTGCAGGATGCACCCCTCTCCCTTTTTGAAATGGCTCTGCTAATTGTTTGAACTTTCCAATCTCCTGTCTCCACATCTGTATCTGAGGACAACTGGAAGTTTGTGACTAGAGCTTTTGTCATTTTCACCTTTTCCTCAGTAAACTATTATAGCATCTGGGCTGGATGACTTTTCTATGTTGCACACTGACATAAATCTCTTCGATCCAATAGATCCAATGTCATTAATACCTCCATCTTTTATTACTGCATTCTCTTTGGTGAAAATACATGCAAAAGACTCCGTCAGCCATGCCCTCTGTCTCAATAAGAAAATCTCCTTTACAACTTCTAATTGGCTCCAATGTTTCTTTTGATAAATTTTTTACGCATATTTTTATAAGCCTTTTGTGTTCTCTTTTACACTAGTTACTCATTTGGTCTGCGGTGATTGAAAAATGGTCAGCAGTGGAAGAATAGTCTTTAACAGTTCTTTGAAAGAAGTTCAATCTCTGCAATGAGATCTCCTTTGATGCCTATCTCTCATTTTTCACTGGTAGTTTGGAGCTAACTATTTTTGCCTTTACCTTTCGAGATCTGCAAAACAGCAAAGCACAGTGTGTGTGTTTGCGTGTGTGTGTGTTTGCGTGTGTGTGTGTTTGCGTGTGTGTGTGTTTGCGTGTGTGTGTGTCATGTAACTTGGAATGGAATTGACCACATTTAATGCTGGCTAGTGTATTAATGAGCTCTTATCCATTGTAACATTAAATTTTAATTTTATGCACACAGAAAAACAAGATGTTCACATGTTTTTACTGAACAATCTGAAGAATGGTGGAATACTAGATTTGATGTTGAAATATTTAAAAGCGCTTGGTCAGAAATTCTTGGCAAAATGGCCCCCTGGACTGGCAGAGGTAGTTCTCTCGATCTATAACAGCTGGAGAAAACACTGCAGTAGCCTACCTAATCCTATCCTCAGAGAATGCAGCAACCAGCACATCAAGGTACTGCCATGTGGCCTTGTTTCAGTTGTCTTTTGATTTTTGTAAAACAATGCTCCCTCAATTTTCTCACTGCATTTTCTGAATACATTGACTTTTTCTGAGTATGAATCTATAGATATTGGCACCTTTTTGTTAGAAAGCTTTGTTATGATGTGTAATTGGATTGTTTCATGGCCAGACCAATCTTCAAGACGTGGATTATTCAAAATAGGGAACTATTTTTTGGGATGTTGCCACGTGGCATGCTTCTTCCTGAAAAATGAATCTTGTATGTACATGAATTATGGTCAGCTCATGTCGAGGTCAAATTAGAATTGTAATTAGCTTTTCAGTGTACAAGTTGCTGTTTACGGTGCTATCTTAGGTACAAAGGTCCTGAGGTACAGCTTCTTCAGTTACAGTTCTAGGGAAAAAGAGAAGCAAAGAAAGTCAAATTTAAAAATAAATTCTCAGATGGAGGAAAAAAAAGTTCAGAGCAACGGTTTTCCAACTCAGTCCATGTGGCACCCAGCCTCCAACCTGCTTTGGCGAAAAAATCCAAACTGTTTCTACTTAGCACGCGCTTGACATTGAGGTCAAACTTCCCCTCATACAGACTTACCCTTATACAGACTAACTTCCTCAAAAGTGGCTGTACAGTCCCTCATGTCAGTGCAGAATAATAAAAATCCTTTATGGTTCCACTTGTGGTAGTTTTGGTGAGTAGAGTTGGTGGGAATAGTCTATGACCTGGCAATGCTGATCAGCCGATGTACTGCCATAAAGAGTTAGGTAGCAAGATGATGGGAGAGAGTGAATTTCAATCACTTGACTATTACTTTTATGGTCGACCTCCTATAATTTTACTAAAACATTATTTACAGAACTAAAAATCCTGAGAGTCCCTTCCTAGCAGTGCTCTGGAACTGTGTAAAGTTCACCAAATAAACTACAGTGGTTCAAGAAGGCAGCTCACCATCACTTTCTCAAGGGTAACCAGGGATGGAACATTAAATGTTCAGTCAGGCAGTGGAGCACACAGCCTATGAATGAATGCTGAAAAGCCTTAACCCATGTACTTATGTAAATGTTAATGTTGATTAGTGCTTGGGGAAAAAAAGTTTAAATTGGTGTAACATAGTAGTCCTGTATCAACTTTACAGGAAAGGAATTCATCTCTCACATCTAAAATGATTGGAAATGGCAAAGAAAATTTTAAAAATTTAGGAGCTGTGGGAAAAGGAATACATTTACTCTACTGCAAAAATCTTTACTTTGTAATGGTGTTAAGTTAAAAAAGTTTACTCTTTCACTGTTTGTATTACAGATACATTATTTGGAGATTCATGCATTAAAAATGTTACCTCAAACTTCTAGATTTGAATTGTTGTAAAATAACACTTGAAATCCTTGTCTGGCCCATCTTGCATAATTTGTATATTTTGGGGAGCACTAGATCTAAGGGTTGATTTAAGCTACTGGTTTCAGGTGAAATTTTAAGGTTTGGTATAGTCTGGGATACTTTGCATTTGGGAGTTAACCTTCCAGGTGGGGAGAATGTGAAACAACTGAAGCAGAGTTCTGAATGCAGCAGGAAGCATTTATTTTTATGTTTTATTTTGATTTTATTTTTAGCCACTGTATAAGTCTGTCAGATTTTAAAATCACTCCTCTGGGTAGGTGCTTACTCATCCTTGGGGTTTTCTTATTCAGCAAACACTGTCTCTGTTGAAGAGAGTCTCGAGAGGCAGACCTTGAGCATTAACCAGTTTATTACATGATGCATCATGGGGAGTCCATGTCCTAAGTATGGCTCGGCAGAACTCTGGAGTACGGCAGGAAGTTACAAGATTACATAGGAAACAAGACCAGGCTGAAACACAGGCTGACCATTAATTACAGAGTGTCAGGATGGTCCGAGGAAGTACCGAATCAGGGGTCAGCTCTCAGGGTCAGAGAGAGCTACATGCTCTAGAAATAAACAGGACTGCAAGTTATCACCTCACATGCTGTTTACAGAGATCTGTGATAAATGCAGGACAGATGTCCTTAATTAGGGGAACAACACACATTAGCAATATATCGTAGAGAGAGAGAAGCTAATTAACAAGAGGAGGCACCTTGTAGCAATTAGGCTACACATACCAGCAATGCATCACAGTAAGAGAGGAACTAATCTATGTGCGAGACAGCCTCCCACAGCTACATGCCAAATGCTATTGATCAGCTGGGTGAGGGGCATTTCTGCAAAATGGTTCCTTCACCAGGAGGGAGGCCATAGCCCAGAAAATGGCTTGCACAGTTTCATACTAGTTAAGATTTTATAGGTGCCACTTATCCTCCAGTACCATAAGACCATAAGACATAGGAGTGGAAGTAAGGCCATTCGGCCCATCGAGTCCATTCCGCCATTTAATCATGGCTGATGGGCGTTTCAACTCCACTTAACCGCATTCTCCCCGTAGCCCTTAATTCCTTGTGACATCAAGAATTTATCAATCTCTGACTTGAAGACATTTAGCGTCCTGGCCTCCACTGCACTCCGCAGCAATGAATTCCACAGGCCCACACTCTCTGGCTGAAGAAATGTCTCCGCATTTCTGTTCTGAATTGACCTTTTCTAATTTTAAGGCTGTGCCCACGGGTCCTAGTCTCCCCGCCTAATGGAAACAATTTCTTAGCGTCCACCCTTTCCAAGCCATGTATTATCCTGTAAGTTTCTATTAGATCTCCCCTTAACCTTCTAAACTCCAATGAGTACAATCCCAGGATCCTCAGCC
>NC_057734.1:48453257-48481274 GCF_004010195.1 Chiloscyllium plagiosum
CCTGCACATATGCTATCCTGCCGCTTATCTTTCCATTTAACTCCATATTCCTTGTCGCTTTCACTTTCCCTTCCCCCCAACTCAGAAGTTTAAAGTCCTACTGACCACCCTATTTATCCTCTTCGCTAGAACATGGGTACCTGATCGGTTCAGGTGGAGACCGTCCCAACGGTACAGACCCCCCCGGTTCCAAAACTGATGCCAATGCCCCATGAAATGGAATCCCTCTTTCCCACACCAATCCCTCAGCCACATGTTTACTTCCCTAATTTTCTTATCCCTATGCCAATTGGCACGTGGCTCGGGCAGTAATCTGGAGATTATGACCCTTGAGGACCTGTACTTCAATTTCCTTCCTAGCGCTTGATAATCCCCAAACAGGTCCTCCACCCTAGCTTTGCCTATGTTGTTAGTCCCAACGTGGACCTCGCTCATTCTTCAGTAATCAGCTTGGACATTGAATGTCAGTAGTTTATGAGATCTTGATGGCAACCACAACTAAGTGATTAGATTAGATTAGATTGCCTACAGTATAGAAACAGGCCCTTCGGCCCAACATCTCCACAATCAGTATTTTGGGTGTTGCCATTGACCAGATATGAGCTGGTCTAGCCAGATTAATACAATGGCTACTAGAGCATGTCAGAGGCTAGGAATCCTGCAACAGTAAACTTACCCCCCATTTTCCGAAAACCTGTCCACCATCTAACAAGACACAAGTTGGGATTATGATGGAATACTTTCACTTGCCTGGGTGATTGTCATCCACTAAGACTCACTCACTTCACCACTGACTCTCAGCAGCAGGAGTGTGAATCTTCTACAAAGTGCAGTGCAGACATTTGCAAAGGTTCCCTTCCAAGCTCATGAACCCAACCATGTATATAGAAAAGGGCAACAGTTATATAAAAACACCACCACTTGCAAGTTCCTCTCCAAGAATCTCCCACGCTGACTTGGAAATATACTGCTGTTTCTTCAGTGTCACAAAGTCAAAATACTTGAACTCCCTCCTTAACAACATGGTGACTGAACGTACATCATATGAATTTTAACAGTTCTAGAAAATAGAAATGAGTCTACGTAGCAGCACCCCGATTCTTTGTCGCTCCTCAATTAATTCTCTTCTCCATTCCTTCATCTGCTACACATACTATTATGTAATACACAAAATATATTGCAGATGCAGCTTAACGATCTGACCAATATTAGATTCCATTGATTGTATACAGGAACGTTAATACAAATACAATTTTAAAAACAATTGTGGAGATCAGCGTTTTTCTTTTGATTTATGTACTGAATTGCTGCAAAGAAAATGAAAGAATTTTATAACTTTATAATTTAACATTTTAATTGGTAAGGACAGATCTTGAAGGGACAAGCAACCTGCACAAATTGTTTAATGTTTTTTGTAAGTGTGAAGTTGTCCCAGTTGCAAATGGTATGTTGGCTTTTGTTTCAAGTGTAATGGAGTATATGTAAAAGGAAATCTTGCAGCAATTGTATGGGGCTGTAGTGAGACCATACTTGGTTTAACAGTTTTAGGTTTATCTTGGAAGTGATATAGCAGTAAATCAGTTTGTGGGTTGAGGTTGTCAATGACGAGTGGATGAGTACAATTGTGTCAATATTCTCTGCAGTTTATAAGAATAAAAAATGATTGTGTTGAAACATACAAGATTCTGAAATAGACTTGATGGAGTAGATACTACAAAGTTCCCGGCTGGGGAATCTAGGACAAACAGACACAAGTAAAATGGAAACATGTTGTGAAACTTGAACGGGTTCAGAAAAGATTTACAAGGATGTTGCCAGGGTTAGAGGATTTGAGCTACAGGGAGAGGCTGAACAGGCTGGGGCTGTTTTCCCTGGAGCATCAGAGGCTGAGGGGTGACCTTATAGAGGTTTACAAAATTATGAGGGGCATGGATCGGGGAGTCCAGAACTAGAGGGCATAGGTTTAGGGTGAGAGGGGAAAGATATAAAAGAGACCTAAGGGGCAACATTTTCACGCAGAGGGTGGTACGTATATGGAATGAGCTGCCAGAGGATGTGGTGGAGGCTGGTACAATTGCAACATTTAAGAGGCATTTGGATGGATATATGAATAGGAAGGGTTTGGAGGGATAAGGGCCGGGTGCTTACAGGTGGGACTAGATTGGGTTGGGATATCTGGTCGGCATGGACAGGTTGGACCCAAGGGTCTGTTTCCATGCTATACATCTCTATGACTCTAAGTCCCACCGACCCTCCGAAGAGTAACCCACCCAGACCTATACCCCTACATTTACCCTGAACACTATGGACAATTTTTAGCATGGCCAATTTACCTGACCTGCACATCTTTGGATTGTAGGAGGAAACTGGAGTACCTGAAGGAAACCCACGCAGACACTGGGAGAATGTGCAAACTCCACACAGACAGTCACCCGAGGCGGGAATCAAACCCAGGTCCCTGGCGCTGTGAGGCAGCAGTGCTAACCACTGTGCCACCCTTGTCCTTGATTTGTCCTTGATTATCTTGCAATTCAATAACCACCTTAAAACCTTTATGTAGGAATATCTCTATTTGGTATCAACTAAGATCCTAAGCTCTAGATTTATGACACCTGCTGAAAAGGAGTAGTTTGAATAATAACATTTGGAAAAGTACTTTGTGTGATGAAACATATTTCTAAGGGTAGTTACCTTCAATCACATTGAATGCACAATTGAAATTGCCTTTTTATTTAAACAGTTGCAAAAATAACTATGGGGCATCATGGTGGCTCAGAGGTTCGATTCTCACCTCAGGCGACTGACTGCGTGAAGTTTGCACAATCTCCACGTATCTGCATGGGTTTCCTTCGGGTGCTCCGATTTCCTCCCACAATTCAAAGATGTGCAGGTCAGGTGAATTGGCCAAGCTAAATTCCCCATAGTGTTAGGTGCATTAGTCAGGGGTAAATATAGGGTAGGGGAATGGGTCTGGGTGGGTTGCTGTTCAGAGGGTCGTCGTGGACTTGTTAAGCGTAATTGCCTGTTTCCATACTGTAGGGAACCTAATCTATTTTAACTATCATTCTTAGTCAGTGCTCAGTTTGAATATTATAGAATATTAATACTCCCTGTATTTCTGAATGTTCTCTTGTTTTCAGGACATGATGGTGATGTGCTTAGTGTGTATGGAACTACAGCTTGATCAGTGGCTTCTGACAAAGTCCAAAAGTACCACAGGTAAGAAGCACTTACTTCAAATGTGCAATTTTCTTTTTGAAGACAAAGAATTAGTTGTTTATAGTTAACTATTGAATTTTATTTGTTTTAATGCCACTTCAAATTATCCTGGTGCTTCTATTCATTGCAATTAATAAAACTACTGTCCAAAATGATCACCTTTTTAACAGATGTGAACCTCTTCAGCACTTAAGTGAAAACTTGACCAATTATCATGACTTTGCCTTCTGCATCGCAAAACAGTCATTTAGCCAGAACTGATGACTGACCAAGTGAAGGTTAAAGTTTGTGGGATATTGCTGTATGAAAATTGGTTGTCACGATTGTCTACATTTGTGACTGCACTTTAGGGGTGAATCCTTGGGATATTCAAAATACATGCCAGGTGCTACAATGATGCTGCATCTTCAGAAGGAGTTCAAGGCAACAGGTTTTTTGGCACTATCAAGGGAACTTTCTAATTAGCGTAGATGTCCGCTTTGCTGTGTTCTCTTTAACTGAGAAGCTGCAGGTTTCTTATGCTTTCTCCGTCCTTATCCCCAAACAAAAAGAAGAATTCTGAAGAAAGATATCACGTGTACTACTGCAGCATATCTTGGAAACTGGCTGGCTGCATCCTTTTTAAGGGGTGTCAACAGATTTGAATCTCCCCTTACGTAATTCAGTGTTAGTCCCTTTGAACATTAAAATGGTAATAACTTTAAGGATCATTCCATTGCATTTTTTAAGAAAATGGCTGCCAATGTTACCAATCTGTAATAAAACAGTGCACCATTTTAAAAAGAAGCGGGTCAATCTGTATGTATAAACTGAAAGTACTTTGTTTTTGAACTCTCTGGTCTGAACCTTTTTTCAGAATTGAACATGAAAAATTAAGGCAATATTTTAAAGGAATTAAAAGATGTTTAGCAGAAAGATTGTGTATATTAAATAGAATGTGAAGGGATCTTGTCAAGATGTTCATGGGTACACGCCAGGAGCAACATTATTCCCATAAGTTAGGGAGTCTAGAACCAGGGCAGCCAGTCCAGAAATTAAACTCACATCTTAATGACGCAAAGTTAGGAAACCCTTCTACCCGCACAGGATATTTGAAGAGCAAAACTGTCTGCTCCAATTTGCAATTGATGGTACATCGGTTTATTTCAAATTTGCAATTGCAGTGCAAAGCCATGAGGCCAGAGATGTTTAAACTTCAAGATTTAAAAAAAATCTACCTTTTTCTTGGCTGATTTGGAGCAGGAATCAGTTGTAAAAGATTGGCCAATTAGGCTGCACCTATCACAAAACGTGAGGATTTAAAGAGACCTTGTGACTGTTAACACGTAATTGGAGCTCTGTTGCCTGGGAGCTTGTGATCTCAGAATCCTATCTCATGACCCCTCTTGGATTCTCGACCCACAGTTTGGGAAGCCCTATAAAATTATCTCCCTGCGTTTTTCATTCTAATTTTCTAGAATTGAATAACACTTCTATATCAATTTACATTAACATATTTAATGATTTACATATCTCTACTCTTAAATTCATTTTTCTCTTCTGCAGCATTTACTTTCTTATCTTCTAAGAATAAGTAGTCTTATTCCTCCTAATATACTTTGCTATATCAAATTCGGTTTGAAACACTGTAGGTCATTTTCATGATCATCTTTTAGTCCTTTAAATTATCAGTTTTATCCCCCTAATTTTGTATCATCTTCAAATTTTGCTATCGTACATAATGATGTGGACTCAGAAACTGCAGGTATGTGATGAACAGCAACGAATTCAGGACTGATCCCTATGGGACAACACTTGTCTGTTTGAGAAATGTCCCTTGTCTCCAATCACTGTATTATGTGTATTAGGCATTTAGCAAACCATCCTGTTCCTAGTTTGTCACGTTTGTTATGAATCTCTGTGTCACCTTATTGACTCACTCCAATCTGACTTGTGCCCCATAACATTAAAATGGTTCTAACTAGGTTGTGTATTCCATTCTATGTCTACTTATCCATTGATTCCAGCGTTGTACTGGGGTGATTTAGCTTCTGTCTTTAACGTGCTGACTTTCATTTATTTTAATTGGAAGCCCCTCCTCAACTGATGTAATGGTCACAAAAAATCTAGTGCAGAATTTTAACTATAAAACTATTAATTTAAATTAATATTTTTATCCCTTTTCTAATTAAACTATTTTTACTGACATCAAAAAATTCATTGTCTGATTGCAGTGTTCTTGTTGAGTGTAACCTATGGGGGGAGATTGTCCAAGTTGTAAAATCCTGTGTGTTATATTTAATTTTGATAAGGAAGTTTGATTCGGAAGGCATTCTTTTGGTGGTACTTGGGAAAACAACTTCTTATTTACATACGTCGAGGGAACCCACCTCCTGTTTGCATTTAATCTGTTTGGTTTCTTTCTTGCAGTTTCCCCTCGAAAGTGTTCTTCCAGCAACACTGCTGCACAGTTAGGGCCTGATTTTCCAGGCAGCCATTATTTAGGAGATCTGATTCAATTGGCCTTCACTTCCTCACAGAGGGATCTGTTTGAGAATGACTGGCTGGTTTTTGTGGTTCAAGTTTACTGGTTGAAAGCCAGATTTATGGCATTGCAGGTTTGTAACTCTGATTTCTCCGCACAATATTTTAAATGATGTAATGGAGACGGGAGCTTTGAGATATAACTAGGTTGTGTATTCCATTCTATGTCTACTTATCCATTGATTCCAGCGTTTTACTGGGGTGATTTAGCTTCTGTCTTTAACGTGCTGACTTTCATTTATTTTAATTGGAAGCCCCTCCTCAACTGATGTAATGGTCACAAAAAATCTAGTGCAGAATTTTAACTATTAAACTATTAATTTAAATTAATATTTTTATCCCTTTTCTAATTAAACTATTTTTACTGACATCAAAAAATTCATTGTCTGATTGCAGTGTTCTTGTTGAGTGTAACCTATGGGGGGAGATTGTCCAAGTTGTAAAATCCTGTGTGTTATATTTAATTTTGATAAGGAAGTTTGATTCGGAAGGCATTCTTTTGGTGGTACTTGGGAAAACAACTTCTTATTTACATACGTCGAGGGAACCCACCTCCTGTTTGCATTTAATCTGTTTGGTTTCTTTCTTGCAGTTTCCCCTCGAAAGTGTTCTTCCAGCAACACTGCTGCACAGTTAGGGCCTGATTTTCCAGGCAGCCATTATTTAGGAGATCTGATTCAATTGGCCTTCACTTCCTCACAGAGGGATCTGTTTGAGAATGACTGGCTGGTTTTTGTGGTTCAAGTTTACTGGTTGAAAGCCAGATTTATGGCATTGCAGGTTTGTATTTGTGCTGATGTTGTATGAATGAGAGTACCAATTCCTAATATTTAAATAATTTGCCAAATATTGTCTACTGTTTCCTATCTGAGGCAGAAATCCATGCTGGCTGTCCTTGATTAATCTGTGTTCTAAATGATCACTAATTTAATCTCAAATTATGAATTCTTAACAATAATGTTAGAGTTTTCAGTTCCCTGTTTGAATTTCTGCTTGCAGATTGAGATGACAAAGCACAATATGCTCTTTGACTATAAAATTTTGTGTTGAATGTTAACGATTGTAATGCTCATTTCTTTGTTTATGCTGCTGTGGGATCAATCTGATCAAGCTTTAGCTTGAATGCCAAGTTCTAACTTGGTATTTATCAACACCTTGTGGTTAGCCAGAATATGTCTAAAATATCAAGATGATGGGTAATTGCTAATCCTGTGGTATGCTGCCCTATCAAGTCATGCAAGGTTGCAAGTTGTGGTGCAAAGGAGAAATTTTGCAATGCAAAATGCCTTTTGCCTTCCAACACAAATTTATGGGCCTGGTAGCCTGAATTGGTAGCCATACTGGGAAATGCAGTACTTTTCTGATTTCTTGCTATCAGAGTTATAATTGTGATCACCCGGCACAGATATTGTACAGACCAGTAGTAGCATAAAACTTATGTTATGGACCAAACCAGACACCTCCAAACATTTTGAGAAAGTAGCCCAGACCCTACATTGGCAAGTAGTTTTATGCTGGTGTAACACAGATATTCCAGGAGGGACGCAATTAATCGAACCACGCAGTTTTAAATAAACACAATTTGCCTACAAGATTACCGAATGAAATGCAAGCGAAAGAGAACAGAATACCGAATAACGTAACCTATCTGAAAATCCAACAAATTATACCAATTTAATGATGCTGTTCCAAATACTTGCAGCAATCCCCATTAACCCCCCATTGGCACAAAAAGTAAAATCAAACACAGGGTTTTAGAGGAGAGAAGTCAGAGAGAGAATACCAGCCTGGTCCTGCTTCCTTGGGTCCAGCAGCTTTTTCCATACTACTGTTAAAAACCAAACCAAACCAGAGGTAAACTGAGCTATGAGAACTGGCCACTCCCCTTTCATTGTACTAGTTTTTTTTAATTTGAAAGCCATCTGCCTGAGGCAGTACCTGTTATCAGACTTTTCGGAGTCTGTGTCTCTTATGAACTCTCTGGGAAAAGAAAAGCCAAGGACAGCATAACCTTGTAAAGTGTCAGCATTGTCGCACCTCCCCCCTTTTTAAAAAAAAAACATCAATATCCAAAGATGGCCTCATTTTTTAAACTCCTTAATCCTAAATTGTTAGTACATTATAACACCCATGTATATTATATTGACAATAATCATGCAAACATGCACCACAACATTTTGTTTCAGTCTGTTTTACTTCTGTCACCGAATTCCTCTGTTTCTCACTCAAGTCTTGATAATATGTTGACGATCTCATTTTCTTGTCCTGCCACTTGCATAATTTTCAAACTGAATGGCTGTAACAACAAGCACCATCTAAACAGTCTGGCATTTTTGTCCTTAAATTTCTCCACAAACTTCAATGGGCTATGATTTGTGTACAGAGGAACCTCGATTATCTGAATATCGGATTATCTGGCAAGATTGCAAGGTCCCGATGCTCGGCTAAACTATTTTATCCGGCATTTGATTATCCGAAACTCGATTAACTATAAGAAATACTCCCTGCCCGTGCCCTTCGGATAATCAAAGTTCCTCTGTATATGATTGTCTCAGATACGTTTCTGGTAACATAAACATTGAAATGTTGTAATGCCTACACAAAGCTCAAAATCTCCTTTTCAACCATTGAATATTTCTGCTGATGACGTGCAGTTTCCTGGAGACATACCCAATAGGTCTTTCTATCTTCTTGTCACCTTCTTGTACGAGCACAGCACCGACGCCCACATCATTTGCATTGATAGCCACCTTAAATGGCTTTGCATAATTAAGTGTGGCTAAGACTGTGTCTTCTATGACCTCGCTGAGAAAAAAGCCAAGGACAACATAACCTTGTTAAAGGAGCAACATTGTCACACTTCCCCCTTTTTTTAAAAAAAACAATCAATATCCAAAGAAAGCTTCATTTTAAAGCCCCTTAATCCTAAATTGTTAGTTTTCAGGCTTTCAAATGCCTTCGGCATTATGCTGTCCACTGAAACTTGCTGTTCTTTAGCAATTCAGTGGGTGGATCAGGTCAGACTGCTAAAATTTGGTACAAATTTTCAATAAAATCCACTCAATCCCAGGAATCATAATACTGTTCCTTTTGCCGATGGTATGGGAAACTCCCCAATTACCTTTGTTTTTGCATCCCTTGGGGCTATTTGTCTGTGTCCAATAACATGGCCCAGGAACGTGACTTGGGCTGTGGCAAATTTACCAAGCCTGTCTTCCCAAGTTGATGGAACAAGCCTGATAAATACTGCAAATGTTCCATCTATGTGTGACGAAAAATCACCAAGTCATTGATATATATATGACACAGTTAGGTAGTCCAATAATGATCTTAATAGGTTAGCCTCTAAAATGTGACTGGCACTTTTTTCATGCCCAATGGCATGACTTTAAGCTGACACAGTCCATTCGGTGATACCTGCCAGTATACTCTGAGCAAGTCCATTTGTCCCACCTTCTCAATACTGTCTTCCAAATGTGGAATCAGACATGCATCAGTCTTTGTAACTGCACTGACACTGTGATTGTCCACACAAGTGTTGAGTACCATCTGGTTTTGCAACCATTACTATGGGTGAGCTCCAGTCACTAACTCACTTCGATTATGTCCTCTTGGAGTATGCATTAAATCTGTTTTGAACGTATGCCAACTTTAGAGGGTTATGCCTTTTGCTTTAAAATCTCATCTTTCTGCTGTAACTCAGTTAAATTTTCTGTGCCAAAGATGTCTGCTTTGTCATCTCTCTGCTCCTGTTCTGTGTCAACCATCTGCTAATTCCACTTCAGCTTTTTTGTCTGTACTCTTTGATCTCTCCTGTTTCAACCAATGACTTTGTGACCCTCGTTACCATATAGTCAGGAAAAATTCCAGAATATGTGTTCTGCAATTATGCAATTGCCAGAATTTCCACTGGCTTTTCAACCACAGTAGGCAACACTCCTATTGGTGAATCAGTGATATCGTTAGCAAGGACAAATTATATTCCTGGAGCTGAGAGTTTGTCCTGTACTCCTATCATGACTTCCCTACTCTTCACTAGGCACTCTAACCTCACTTTACATAATTGAGTGCTTTTTGTCTCGCCATGAATTCCCGTTACTAGTACCTTTTCTGGCAAAAGTCCTTCGGAGATACATATCTCCTCATCTTTAAGCATCATAGATTGAGAGGATCCTGTGTCTCTTAATGTTGTAACCTCTTTACCTGCTACTCCTGGACTATGTGAGTAAACTTTATCTTTGCAGATATATGGCTTAATAAGATCTGGCACTTCCTCCTTAACCAACCTCCTGACCAGCTTGTACATTCTGGTACAGCTTTCTAGCCTCCACTGTACTTTCTGTTACCACTCCAACAAAATTCACCGGCTAATTTTCTGACACTTGGCTGCCCAGTACTTTTCCTAACCCACCAACACTGATTTCATGTGGCCTACTTTATTGCAGTGAAAACACCGGAGCTTTTTAACTTGTCTTTCCCCTTCAAGGGTTTCCTTTTTACCAAGAGGTAAGTTAGTCTTATCTTCACCAAGATCTACATTTCCCGTTCGACACGAGTATTTCTCTTTTCCCCAATTTCTATCCCTCACAGATTGAAATGGATTTTGGAAGCCAAACTTTGCTTTATGGGCAAACTCATAATCATCAGCCATTTCAGCTGCGAATCTTGCCGTTTTAACTCTCTACTCTTCCACATAAATTTTCACTATTTCAGGAAGTGAATTTTTGAACTGCTCCAAAATAACCGTATCTCTGAGAGTCATAGGTTTGCTCTATTTTTAATGCCCTTCTCCTCCTATCAAAATTATTGATCATTTCAAACTCATTGTAGGGTTGACCAGGGTCCCTTTGTAGATTCCTGCAAGGTTGTCTGGAGGCTTCTGGCACATGCTCATATGCACTTAAGATGGCTTTCTTCATCTCCTCATACACCCGAGATACCTCCTCTGATAGTGATGTGAATACCTCACTAGCTCTACCTACAAGTTTTGTTTGGATCAACAAAACCCACATGGTCACTGGCCACCACGTTTGTTTAGCCACATTTTCAAATGAGGTGATCAAGACTTCCACATCCTTCTCATCAAATTTAGGCAATGCTTCTTCGTTAAGGTTAACTTTGGCCTTCATTTCCATCCTTTTAAACTGACTTTCCTGTCTAGTGCCAATTTTTGAAGTTCAGACTCTCTCTCTTTTTCTCTCTCTTCTGCTTTTAATTGCAATTCCTTGTCTTTTGTGTCTAACTCAAGCTGCTTCATTTTCAATTGAATTTTAGCCATCTCTAAAGCTTCTGATAGCTTTTCCAGCAAATTTAGTTGCTGAACTATTGCTGTAATTGCCTCCTTGCGTGAAGAAAGGAGAGATAGCTTCAACCCCAGTTTGTCTGCTAATTCCAGCAACTTGGCATTCATCACCTTTTGCAAAACATCCAAGATCAATTCTTCCACACCCAGAAAACTCCTGGTGACTGAAAGAGCCGTTGCTATCCCAAGCACTGTTTAAACCAACTGAACTCAACGAAAGACTGTAACACCTACCACTCGCTGCCTCTGAGTCTAATCGCAATTTGAAACTACAGAACAAACCCTGGATAAGCCCTCAGTCTGTTGTGGACCAGGCCAGACCGCCTCAAAACATTTCAAGAAGGTAGCCCAGACCCAAACTTTTGCTATTTGTTTTAAGCAGGTGTAACATGTATAGGCAGGTGCAACACGGCTGAGGATCCTGAGATTGTATTCATTAGAGTTTAGAAGGTTGAGGGGAGATCTAATAGAAACTTACAAGATAATGCATGGCTTAGAAAGGGTGGATGTTTGGAGGTTGTTTCTGTTGGATGGGGAGCCTGGGACCCGTGGGCACAGCCTTAAAATTATAAGGGATCAATTTAGAACGGAAATGCGGAGATGTTTCTTCAGCCAGAAAGTGGTGGGCATGTGGAATGCATCGCCATGGAGCATAGTGGAGGCCAGGACGTTGGGTATCTTCAAAGCAGAGATTGATAAATTCTTGATCTTGCAAAGAATTAAGGGCTATGGGGAGAGTGTGGGTAAGTGGAATAGAAACACCCATCAATCATGATTAAATGGTGGAGTGCACTCGATGGGCCGAATGGCCTTGCTTCCACTCCTATGTCTTATGGTCTTATCCCAGGAGGGATGCAGTTGGTCAAACTACGCAGTTTTAAACAAACACAAGTTTATCGAATGAAACACAAGCAAAAGAGAACAGAATAGTGAATAACTTAACCTATCTGAAAATCCAACAAATTAAACTAACTTAATGATGCTGTTCCAATTACTTGGAATAATTCCCATAAACACCCCCTGGCACAAAAGGTAAAATCAAACACACGGTCTTAGAGGAGAGAAGTCAGAGAAAGAGTATCAGCCTGGACCTGCCTCTTTGGGTCCAGCAGCTTTTTCCACACTACTGTTAAAAACCAAACCAAACCAGAGGAAAACTGAGATATGAGAACTGGCCACTCCCCTTTGATTGCAGAAGTTTTTTTTAAATTCGAAAACCTTCTGCCTGAGGCAGTATCTGTTAGCTCTAATCAAATTGGCCACAAAACCCTTCAACCCCAGACTTTTCGGAGTCTGTGCCTTTTACAACCTCTCTGGGGGAAAGAAAAAGCCAAGGACAGCATAACCTTGTTCAAGGAGGAGCATTGTCGCACTTCCTACGATATATCTGAGTGTGTCTAATTGCTATGAACAATTTTAAATTGAGGAGGCATGTGCTATGAAATTGTGCCTCCTCAGAACTGAGTTAAATTTGCAATCGTTATTACGGGAAATGAATGATTAGTTTGAATATGGTCATGAATATGATAGGATAAATTTGCAATGCACTCTTGCACCTTTTCTCCCCAACTACTGTTATGTTTCAATTTTCTTTTTCACAGGGAGATATGGAGCAAGCTCTGGAGAGCTATGACATCTGCACTAGTTTGTTTTGCAGTTCGTTAGGAATTAAAGTGGGCAGCAGGAATAGTGATGGTTTTACTATCAGACTGCCAAATCTACATGTGGATTCTGCCATATCATTGGAGGAGGTACAGACATTTGATTTCTTAAGTGAAACATATTAAGTAATAAAAGCAGAAAACATTTCTTGCTTTCCTTCCCACTTGATGAAGTGATAATATATCTCACTACTTCAATGTACCTGTGCTATCTAATACGTCGCCTTGCCAAGACAATAGATCTTCCTTCCAACCTCTGCCAGACTATAAGCATTATCACCATTCATTGAGATATCTGTTCAGCCTGGGTTGATTTCTGCTACTACCCTGTTTGCCCAGCCATTCCCAGATCTTGCTCAGTTGGACATGTAAGTGAAACTGCTACTGGTTTGTTGAAAACTGTTAATACAAACAGGTTTTTAAAATTTCTGAATGGATTTGCAAAGAAAAACAGAAAACCAACTCAATCCAACCAAGCATAAATCTACAGTTCATTCATTATAATCTTGTATATCATCTTCCCTTGTAAATAATCATGCAGATTCTTGGGAAGACCAAATGCTGAAGCAAAGCATTTGGAGATTACACCTTAGCGACTTCATTTAATTCTGAGTATGAGTGTCTCCTTGGAATTTCCCAGCATGAGTTTTTTCACCTGTCCAAATTCAACTCCCAGAATTCATTTGTCTGAGCAGTTATTATAGAGTCATAGAGTTGTAGTGTATGGAAGAAGACCCTTCGGTCCAACTTGTCCATGACAATCAGATATTGTAAATTAATCCAGTCCCATTTAACAGCATTTGGCCCACATCCCTCTAAACCCTACCTATTCATGTGCCCATCCAGATGCCGATTTAACTGTCCAAAACAGATCTCTGCCCTACCACCTTTTGACTCTCACCATGCACTGTGGCACAGTCCTATATCTGTTCATTATCTGTACAGAGCACATTTAACAATCCCAACTTAGGAACCTAACTGAATCAAAAAGGCGTTTGGTATACGTTCCTTTATTGGTCAGTGCATTGAGTGTAGAAGTTGGGCAGTAATACCAGACATTAGTTAGGCCACGTTTGGAATATTGTGTGCAATTCTAGTCTCCCTTCTATCGGAAGGATGTTGTGAAACTTGAAAGGGTTCAGAAAAGGTTTACAAGGATGTTGCCAGGGTTGGAGGATTTGAGCTATAGGGAGAGGTTGAATTGACTGGGGCTGTTTTCCCTGGAGTGTTGGAGGCTTTGGGGTGACCTTAGAGGTTTACAACATCACGAGGAGCATGGATAGGGTGAATAGACAAGGTCTTTTGCCTGGAATGGGGGTGTCCAGAACGAGAGGGGAAAGATATAAAAGGGACCTAAGGGGCAATTTTTCCACTGAGAGGGTGGTGCATTTATGAAATGAGCTGCTAGAGAAAGTGGTGGAGGAGGCTGGTACAATTACAACATTTTAGAGGCATCTGGATGGGTATATGAATAGGAAGGGTTTAGAGAGATATTTGCCAAGTGCTGGCAAATTGAGCTGGATTAGGTTATGACCTCTGGTCGGCACGAATGAGTTGGACCAAGGGCCTGTTTCCGTGCTGTACGTCTCTACGATTCTATAAAAGCAAATTATTATGGATGGTGGAAATCTGAAATATATAATCAGAAAATAGTGTAAGTATTCAGTATCTGCAAAGAGGAAAGACAGAATTTCAAGGTCTTGGTTCAGATTGGGTTGTGCTTTTTTGCAAATTATGATTTTACATCCACATTTCATAACTGTCTTAACATATTAGTTCTTTTTGTGTACCATATATCTCAGGAGATGGCTGCAGAACTTTTAAAATCTGCTTCCATAATCTTCAACAACACTAAATGGAAAATTTTTCCATCGAAGTATTTAACCTACTAAGATTTTGTAGTTGCTAAAATGTACTGTTCAGTTTTCTCGTTGCAATGTTTTCAGGGTGTTTTTAGTTTGAACCGTCTATCTCCTTCAACTGGTCTTCCTTCAGTTTCTCATGTTTCATGGTATTATGTTTTTTTTCTTTGATACCAGATTGATAAGAAGCTCAAATCACTGGAGAGGTGCCAGTCACTCGAGGAGGTTCAGCGCTTGTATGAAATGGGCGAATATGACCAAGTTGTGAAGCTGCTGCGACCCACATTGACCCTTGGTGCGATTGGCAGAACAAAGCCCCTGGAGTTTGTTGCTTCCATCCCTGAACGACCTGCTCAGCTTCTCCTGTTGCAGGTAATCCTAGTGTTTCACCAGTTACATTTTGAATGTATTTATGTCAGATAGTCAGTAAGTAGGTCATTGCTGAGCATTTCTGTCCAAGCCATGATTACTGTAAAGCCTACCTTATGAATCTGTATCCAGCCTCTTTTTTTTTTTTGCTACCCAATATACTGTGTGGATCTGTACCAGTTTAGCTGTGGACAAAGGTAGATTTTTTGTGCACTTGGGAACTGGCCTGTCTGGAGAAATTGACTGGTTTTGGTCTGCTCCTATCTGGGACTTGGTTCAAGTGCAGCAGAGTCCTGTTAGTGAAGTCTTGGATAAATTTTGAATTATAGAATGGAACAAGTTGTTCACTTGCCAGTGCTACGTGCTCGCCAGGGTAGAAATGAAAGAGTAGCAGGATGAGCACGTGGCTTGAGGGAGGGGTTCAGATCTGTGGAACATTGGGACCGATTCTGGGAAAGATGGGACTATTACAAACTATTACTACACCTGAACCAGAGTGGAACTAATGTCTTTGGAGGAGTTTTTGCTACTGCTGTTGGGGAGGTTTTAAACTAATATGGCAGGGGGCTGGGAACCAGAAGAGAAGACAGAGAGATGGAAATGGGAGACTGTAAGGATCACAAAGTTAGCATTACCAAGGGGAAGAGTAGGCAAAGAGCAGATGAATGCAAAAGAACTGGTAGCCTGACGTGCATATACTTTAATGCAAGGAGTATAGTGGGTAAGGCAGATGTACTTAGGACTTGGATTGGCGCCTGGGAATATGTCGTTATTGTGATCAGAGACTTGGTTGAAGGAAGGACGTGATTGGCAACTAAATGTTCCAGAATATAGATGCTTCAGACAGGACAGGGACGGAAGTAAAATGGGGGGAGGAGTTGCATTGCTGGTCAGGGATGATACCACGGCTGTGCTAAAGAAGGACACTATGGAGGGCTTGAGCAGTGAGGTGTTATGGACGGATCTGAGAAATAAGGGTGCAGTTGTATTGTTGGAGCTGTATTACAGGCCTCCCAACAGTGAGCATGAGGTAGAAGAACAAATAGGTAAACAGATTATGGAAAGATGTAGAGGTAATGGGAGATTTTAATTTTCCCAACATTGACTGGGATACACTTAGTATTAGAGGTCTGGTTGGGGTAGAATTTGTAAGGAACGTCCAGGCAAGTTTTCTAGAGCAGTATGTCAATATTCTGACAAGGGAAGGGGTCATATTGGACCTAGTGTTGGGGAATGCATCAGGCCAGGTGATAGAAGTTGCAGTGGGGGATTTGTTTGGGAATAGTGACCACAATTCTGTAAGCATTAGAATACTCATAGACAAAGATGAGAATGGTCCTAGGCAACGAGTGCTAAACTGGGCCAAGGCCAATTATATCAAAATTAGGCAGGAGCTGGGAAATGTGGATTGGACACAGCTATTTGAAGGAAAATCCACATTTGATATGAGAGGCATTCAAAGATAGGTTGAAGATAGTGCAGGATAGGCATGTTCCTTTCAAAACAAGGGATAGGAAAGGCAAGATTTGTGAACTGTGGATGTCAGGAGAAATTGTGCGGGAAAAGGGAAGCTTACATCAGCTCTGAACAGAATGGGTCTTGGAGGAATATCGGGAGAGTAGGACCAATCTTAAACGAGGAATCAAGCTGCTAAAAGGGGTCATGCAATAACTTTAGCGAGCAGAATTAAGGAGAATCCAAAGGCCTTGTACTCTTATATAAGAAGCAAGAGGGTAACCAGAGAAAGGGTTGGTCCACTAAAGAATAAGGAAGGAAGGTTGTGTGTCGAACCTGAGAAAATGGGTGAGATTCTCAATGATTACTTTGCATCAGTGATCACTGAGGAGAGGGACATGATGAATGTTGAGATTAGAGATAGAAGTTTGTTTACTCTGGATCATGTTGACATAGGGCAGGAAGATGTATTGGGTAGGCTAAAGGATATTAAGGTCGACAAATCCACAGGACTGGATGGGATCTAGCCCAGATTGCTGTGGGAGGTGAGAGAGGAAATAGCTGGGGCCCTGACAGATATCTTTGTAGCATCCTTAAACACAGGTGAGGTGCCAGAGGACTGGAAGGTTGCTCATGTTGTTCCCCCTGTACAAGAACTGCAGACCAGTGAGCCTGGCGTCTGTTTTGGGAAAGTTGCTGGCGAAGGTATTGAAGGATAGGATCTGTTTATATTTAGAAAAGAATGGGCTTAACAGTGATAGGCAACATGGTTTTATGCGAAGTCACATGGTGTGCAGGGTGTTCTAGCTGGGTGGATAAAGAATTGGTTGAGCAATAGGAGACAGAGAGTAGTAGTTGAAGGGGGTTTTTCGAATTGGAGAAAGGTGACCAGTGGTGTTCCACTGTGGATCAGTGCTGGGGCCACTATTGTTTGTAATATACATAAATGATCTGGAAGAGGGCACTGTTGATCTGATCAGTAAGTTTGCAGAAGACATGAAGATTGATAGAGTAGCAGAAAGCATAGGGGACTGTCAAAGAATACAGGAGAATATAGATAGACTGGAGAATTGGGCGGAGAAGTGGCAGATGGAGTTCAATCCAGGAAAATGTGAGGTGATGCATTTTGGGAAGCGAACTATACTGTAAACTGGAGAGCCTTGGGAAAAGTTGATGAGCAGAGCGATCTGGGAGTTCAGGTCCATTGTACCCTGAAGGTGGCTGCACAAGTAGATAGAGTGGTCAAGAAGGCATTTGGTATGCTTGCCTTCATCAGACGGGGTATTGAGTATAAGAGCTGGCAGGTCGTGTTAAAATTGTATGAGATTTTGGTTCGGCTGCATTTAGAACAGTTCTGGTCGCCACATTACCAAAAGGATGTGGATGCTTTGGAGAGGGTTCAGAGAAGGTTTATGAGGATGTTGCCTGGTATGGAAGGTGCAAGCTATGAAGAGCAATTGAGTAGATTAGGATTGTTTTCATTAGAAAAAAGGAGAATGGGGAGCAGAGGGATACAGATGCTTAGAAATTGGGCGATAGGTTTAGACAGTGGATTTGGATTGGCTCAGGCTTGGAGGGCCGAAGGGCTTGTTCCTGGGCTGTAAACTGTGTTTATGCGGATCAGCATAGTTTTCACTGAGTTCCATGCTGACACCATGGTGGCAATACTTCTCCAGTATTCTGGATGTAACTTTTAGAGCTGTTGCTATACAACAATAATTATAGAAACAAATTGATACGTGGAATTAACACTGCACTGTAGAGCTATATTGATGTTGTTCATTCAAGCAGTTCACTATGAACTTTTATTTGAGTTCTCCTTCTTTAATGTGTATTTACTATTTGCATTCATCCTAACTGGGTGATAAGATCAGGATGGAAAAAAAAATCCGTTTCTTGTCCACAAATAACTGAGTCCAAGTTTGATCAGTTTCATTAAACTCTCTCTCTCTCTTTTTGTCAGGACTCCCTGCTCAAACTAAAAGATTACAGGCAGTGTTTGGAGTGTTCTGAAGTTGCACTAAATGAAGCCATTCAACAGATGAATAACGTATCATCCACATCCTCTAAGGAAGAGTGGGTTTCGACAGTGACTCAGCTGTTGACTGGGATTGATTATTCCTTGTCTGGCGATAACAGTATCCTGGAAGAACAGTGTTTGAATCCTTGTTTTGTCAGGTTCGCCAACAATCTCATCCAGGTAAGGAGGTGCACCACAGTCAACATGGCATGCTACACTCGTGTCATCTATGAGAAGAATATTTTAACACTGTGTAGGCCAACATATGATATGTGTTGATATGGGAGTTTACTTCATAGTTGTATTGCTTTGTAAAGAATAGAAAAAGTGCTGAAGGATAACCCAAATGTATCAGTTGTTTACCCCAGTGAAGTACAGAGGGATTGCTGGATGTGGCTGAGACTCAAATTTAGTCCCCAGTCTGCCTGCCCATGTGGATGAGAAAGGCGTCTTGGAGACAATTAAGAGTTATTCCCAATATCCTTGTCAATATTTCTCCCTGAATCAACATCACAAAAAAATCAATTACCTGGTCATTGTTGGTTTGTTGTTTGTGGGAGTTTACTGTGTGTAAATTGGTTGTCTCATTTTTTACATTATGACAGTAATTACATTTGATTTTAAAAAAAACTTAACTGATTGTACAGCAATTTGAGATTTGAAAAATGTCATAAATGAATTTTTTTTTAGTGAGGATGTGCAATGATCTGGGAAGAATCCTTTGTGAACTAAGTGCTAAGTTAGGAATTTAGTGCAGGAGGCTGTGACTGCAGGTTGGGTAAATCCATCATGAGCTGCGCAAGGAGCCTCCACATTTGACCAACTTGCTACCTGTATATTTGAGAAGACAGACTGCTACGTGGGTGAGCAAACCACCATTGTATCATGGCGCAGAAAGCCATTCAAGTTGAGGGACAATAGACAATTGGTGCAGGATTAGGCCATTCTGCCCTTCGAGCCTGCACCACCATTCATTATGATCATGGCTGATCATCCTCAATCAGTATCCTGTTCCTGCCTTATCTCCATAACCCTTGATTCCACTATCCTTGAGAGCTCTATCCAACTCTTTCTTAAACGAATCCAGAGACTGTGCCTCCACTGCCTTCTGGGGCAGAGCATTCCACACACCCACCGCTCTCTGGGTGAAGAAGTTTCTCCTCATCTCTGTCCTAAATGGCCTACCCCTTATTTTTAAGCTGTGTCCTCTGGTTCGGGACTCACCCATCAGCGGAAACATGTTTCATGCCTCCAGAGTGTGCAATCCTTTAATAATCTATACGTCTCAATCAGATCCCCTCTCAGTCTTCTAAACTCAAAGGTATACCAGCCCAGTCGCTCCAATCTTTCAACATAAGATAGTCCCGCCATTCCAGGAATTTACCTCATGAACCTACGCTGCACTCCCTCAATAGCCAGAATGTCTTTCCTCAAATTTGGAGACCAGAACAATATTCCAGGTTTGGTCTCACCAGGGCCCTGTACAGCTGCAGAAGAACCTCTTTGCTTCTGTACTTAATCCCTCTTGTTATGAAGGCCAACATGCTATTAGCTTTCTTCACTACCTGTACCTGCATGCTTACCTTCATTGACTGGTGTACAAGAACACCCAGATCTCTTTGTACTGCCCCTTTACCTAACTTGACTCCATTTAGGTATAATCTGCTTTCCTATTCTTGCCACCAAAGTGGATAACCACACATTTATCCACATTAAACTGCATCTGCCATGCATCTGACCACTCACCTAACCTGTCCAGGTCTCCCTGTAATCTCCTAACATCCTCCTCACATTTTACCCTGCCACCCAGCATTGTATCATCAGCAAATTTGCTAATGTTACTATTAATACCATCTTCTATATCATTAATATATATTGTAAAAAGCTGTGGTCATGTGCCCTAATTTTGCTCACTAACCTCCTATGTGGGACTTTATCAAAGGCTTTCTGAAAGTCCAGGTACACTACATCCACTGGATTCCCTTGTCCATCTTCAGAGTTACATCCTCAAAAAATTCCAGAAGATTAGTCAAGCATGATTTCCCCTTCAAAAATCCATGCTGACTCTGACCTATCCTATTACTGCTATCCAGATGTGTCGTAATTTCATCCTTTATAATTGACTCCAGCATCTTTCCCACTACTGAGGTCAGACTAACTGGTCTATAATTTCCTGCTTTCTCTCTCGCTCCTTTCTTAAGTGCTCAGGAAAGAGAGAGCTGTTTTCTTAGAACATTGTCAAGGTAAACCAGACTGGAGCCCAGTGTCCTGCAAATCATATAGCTAGGCGTTTGAGTGAAGGGAGACTCGTAAGTTTAAAGAGAACAGTTGAGGCAATAGAACAGAGTCTTAAGGAGCGAAAGGGGATGTGATAATAAATGGATAGTATGGTCAGGGGGAGAGATATTCTTCTACGGAGGCGACCTCTGAAGACTGTTACCTGCCAAGAGTTGTGGTTAAGGACTAAAATAAAACCAAGAATTGGGGATGTCGGAAATTTGAAACTGAAGCAGAAAATGCTGGAAAAACTCTGTTCTGAAAAGGTGTCACTGGACTCGAAGCATTAACTCTGCTTTTTGTCCACAGATGCTGCCAGGCCTGCTGAGTTTCTCCAGTTCAAGGATTTATGCTAAGACTGGACTAAGGTGGGAAGGTTAGATCCGGTTCTCATGGTCCACTTAGAAACGCATCCCATGCAATAATAAATTTACAATAAAAGTGAGAGTGGGGGGCAGGAAGGAGGAACGAATAAGGTCCAAAGTCAAATACAAAGCCTCAAAGGTTATAATCTCTGGATTATTAACTGACCCACAAAGCAATTGCCACATGGTCACAGCGATTAGAAAATGAAACGCATAGCTCTAATAATGAAGGCAGAGTTTGGATTCACGGTGCACTGATACCAGTGCTCAGGAAAGAGAGAGCTGTTTTCTTAGAACATTGTCAATGTAAAGCAGACTGGAGACCAATGTCCTGAAAATCTTATAACTAGGCTTTTGAGTGAAGGGAGACTTGTAAGTTTAAAGAGAACAGTTGAGGCAATAGGACAGACTCATGATCTGGGTAAAGACAAACATGTAGGACACGAAGCGACAGAGAGTCTAATTGTAATAACGTGTCGACGAATATGGTTATGTGGCAAATAATAATTAAAAATAAGCACTTGGTCTGAATGTGTGAAGCATCTGCAATAAGATAAATGCTGCAAGTGGCATTAAGTAATTTAGATCTAATTGCTGTGATGGCGATGCAACTATAAAGTGACCAAATTTGATGACAAATATTCCAGGAAGCATTTTAACTTTTTTAACATAAACTGGGACTGCCATGTTATTAATGCTTTAGTTGGGGTGGCATTTAATAAGTACTTTCAGGAAAGTTTACTCAAGCAGTATATAGAGGATCGTACTCTGGAAAGGGCAAAGCTTGACTTACGCTTGGGAAATAGGGCAGGACAGGTGACTGAGGTGACAATGGAGGAGACCAGTGACCATAGTTCATTTAATTTTAAGATAGTTATGGAGTGGGACAAAAATGGTCCACAAGTTCAGGTTCGAAATTGGGGGCAAGGTAAATTTTGATTTAATTAGACTGGAGCTTGCAGGGATTGACTGGAGTTGTTCGTTTGCAGGCAAACGGACCTCTCGCAAGTGGGGGGCATTTAAAACTGAGAGCAAGAGTTCAAGGTCTATATGTTCCTGTGAGGGTGAAGGGCAAGGTTGGCAGGAATAGGGAACCCTGGATGACCAGAGATACTGAAGCTGTGACCAGAAAAAGGGAGGAGGCATGGCCCAGGTACAAGCAGCTGGGATCAAAGGAATCCTTGGAAGTATATTGGAGATAGAGGAGTTTACTGAAGAAGGAAATCAGCAGGGCAAAAAGGGGGAACAAGGTAGCCTTAGCTGAGAAGATTAAGGTGAATCCAAAGAGGTTTCTTAAGTATAATAAAGGAAAGAGAATAACTAGAGAGAAAATACGACTTCTCAAGAGCCAAATTGAACATGCATGTGTAGAACCGCAAGGGATGGGTGAGGTCCTCAATATTTCTCCAGTGTTTACTGTAGAGAAAGATGTGAAGACTTGGGAACTTCGGTAAGTTAGTGATGATATCTTGGTAACAATCTATAGCACAGTAGAGGAGGTGTTGAATGTATGAAGGTGGATAAATATCCTGGTCCTGACCAGGTATATCCAAGAACACTGCAAGAGGCTAGAGAAGAAATTGCGGAGACCCTGTCTGATATTTTTGTATCGTCGTTAGCCATGGGTGAGGTCCTGGAAGACTTGATGGTAGCGAATGTTGTGCCCTTTGTTTAAGAAGGACTGCAAAGAAACAACTGGGAACTATAGACCAGTAAACCTAACATCTGTGGTGTGTAAGTTACCTGAGAAGATTCTGAGAGGTAAAGTATATATGCATTTGGAAAGGCAGGGTTTGATTAGGAATAGACAGCATGGCTTTGTGCATGGGAGATCATGCCTGATAAATTAGTTAGAGTTCTTTGATGAAGTGACCAGGAAATTTGACGAGGGCAGAGTGGTAGGTGTAGTCTACATGGATTTCAGTAAGGCCTTTGATAAGGTTCCACATCATAGGCTGCTCTGGAAGGTTGGATTGCATGGAATCTAGGGGGAGCTGGCAAATTGGATATACATTTGGCTTGATGATAGGAAGTAGAGGGTAATAGTGTAAGGACGCTTGTCGAACTGGAAGCCCGTGACTAGTAGAGTGTCTCTTGGTTGGTGCTGGGCCCATTACTGTTTGTTGTCCATATCAAAGATTTTGATGAGAATGTAAAAGGCATGATTAGTAAATTTGCAGATGACTGAAGATAGGCGGTATTGTGGCCAGTGAGGAAGGTTATCAGAAATTGTAGCAGGACCTTTAATCAGCTGGGGAAGTGTTCTGAGAAATGGCAAATGGAGTTCAGTATAGATAAGTTGAGGTCTTGCATTTTGGAAAGTCAAATCAAGGTAGGAGTTTCATGGTGAATGGTAGGGCCTTAAGGAGTGTAGTGGAACAGAGGGAGCTTTGAGTTCAGGTGCACGGTTCTCTGAAAGTAGAGTCACAGCTAGACAGGACAGTGAAGAAGGCTTTTGGCACATTGGCCTTCATTAGTCAGGGCATTGAGTATAGAAGTTGGGAAGTTATGTTGCAGTTGGACAGGACATTGGTGAGGCTGCACTTGGAGTATTGTGTTCAGTTTTGGTCACTTTGCTATAGGAAGAATGTTATTAAACTGGAAAGAGTGCAGAAGAAATTTACAAGGGTGTTTAGGGTGTAGGTTTGCTCGTTGAGCTGTAGGTTTGATATCCAGACATTTCATTACCTGGCTAGGTAACATCATCAGTGGCGACCTCCAAGTGAAGCGAAGCTGTTGTCTCCTGCTTTCTATTTATATCTTTCTCCTGGATGGGGTTTGTGGTGATGTCATTTCCTGTTTGTTTTCTGAGGGGTTGATAGATGGCATCTAGATCTATGTGTTTGTCGCTTCACTTGGAGGTCGCCACTGATGATGTTACCTAGCTAGGTAATGAAACGTCTGGATATCAAACCTACAGCTCAGCAAGCAAAGCGACACCCTAAACCTCAACCTGAGCTACAAACCTTCACAAACCTTGCACAAGGATGTTGCCAGGACTCAATGGTCTGAGTCATAGAGAGAAGTTGGACAAGCTCAGACTTGTTTCTTTAGAGGGTAGGAGACTGAGGGGGGATCTTATCGAAGTGTATAATATCCTGAGAGGCATGGATAGGGTGAATGTGCTCAGTCCTTTTTCTTGGGTTGGGGAATCAAGGACCAGAGGGCATCAGTTTAAGGTTAGAGGGGAAAGAATAAAAGGGAACCTGAGGGGAAACGTTTTTACATAGAGGGTGGTATGCATATGGAATGAGTTGCCAGCGGAAGTGGTTGCAGCGGATACAATAACAAAATTTAAAAGGCATTTGAACAAATACATGGATAGGACAAATTTAGAAGGATATGGGCCAAGTGCAGGGAAATGGAATTAGTGTGGTTGGACATTTTGGTCGGCATGGACTAGTTTGGGCCAGAGGGCCTGCCTCTGTGCTATATGACTCAATGATTCACAACCCTCTGAGTGAAATATAATCTCAGTGCTCAATTCCGTATTCTGAGAATAATGGACTTGGTTTGAGACTGTCTTTTCAGTATCAACTCTGTCAAGTCCTGTCAGAATTTTATATCAGTCAGATTTTTCCTCCTCTAACTATGTCCATTTTTCCTCGCACTGCAGTGAAGCACCTTTATGGCCTCTTTTTATTTAAGGGTTTTTTAAAATGCAATCTTTTTCTTGTTGGCCAAAGTAGTTTGGGGTAACATATTAATCAGTGCAGTATGACAAGGATCAGTGCTATTTACATTCGCTGCCGGTAAAACAAGTAATTAGGGAAGTAAGGGATATGCTAGCCTTTAGTACAAAGGAATGTACCCAAATAGACAGTGTCTTTGTCTCCTCAACTACAATATCCTTTCACGGTGCCAAGTGCAGGGAAATGGGGTTAGTGTGGGTGGACATTTCAGAGTTAAAACCAGGTTATAGTCCAACAGATTTATTTGGAAGTACTAATTTTCGGAGCGCTGCTCCTTCATCAGGTAGCTCGTGGGGCAGGATCATAGGACACAGAATTTATAGCCAAAGATTAGTGTCATGCAAGTAAAATGATATATGATTTTACTTGCATGACACTGTAATCTTTTGCTATAAATTCTGTGTCTTATGGTCCTGCTCCACAAACACCTGAAGAAGGAGCGGTGCTCTGAAAGCTAGTGCTTCCAAATAAACCTGTTGGACTATAACCTGGTGTTGTATGATTTTTAACTTTGTCCACCCCAGTCCAATACCGGCATCTTCACGTCATGACATTTTGGACGGCATGGACCGGTTGGGGCAAAGGGCCTGTCTCCATGCTGTATGACTATCAAACTTTGAAAAGTCAGACAGAATAGAAAAAGATGGAGGAGGAAGGGTAGCCTTGATCGTTAAGAATGACGTAAGAATCTGAGTGAGAAAGGCTCTTGGTTCAGAAGATCATGAAGTAGAATCCTTATGGTTGGAGATCAGGAATAGCAACAGTCAGAACACACTAGTGGAGGCAGTTTAAAAGACAGAATATTAAAGAATAAATTATTGGAGCTTGTAAAGTTGTCGTAGACTTCTATAAATGGTCCAATGAAATTAACAAAGGTGGTCTGTGATATAAGGTTAGTGCTTTTCTGACAGTTGGCTGGAACAATATACTGTTTTTTTAGATTACAGATTACATTACAGTGTGGAAACAGGCCCTTCGGCCCAACAAGTCCACACCGACCCGCCGAAGCGAAACTCACCCATACCCCTACATGTACCCCTTATCTAACACTACGGGCAATTTAGTTTGGCCAATTCACCTGACCCTGCACATCTTTGTGACTGTGGGAGGAAACCGGAGCACCCGGAGGAAACCCACGCAGACACGGGGAGAACGTGCAAACTCCACACAGTCAGTCGCCTGAGGCGGGAATTGAACCCGGGTCTCTGGCGCTGTGAGGCAACAGTGCTAACCACTGTGCCACCGTGCCGCCCAAACTGTATTAGCAGTTTTTGAGAAGATTTGTAGCTCCGGTTGATGATAAGTATGTAAGTTAGCTCACTGAGCTTGAAGGTTTATTTTCAGACATTTTGTCACCATACTAGGTAACATCATCAGTGAAACTCACTGATGATACCTAGTATGGTGACAAAATGCCTGAAAACAAGTTTTCAAGCTCAGCAAGCTAACTTACATAAAATATACTGTATTTTGGAAGCAGCTTGGGGATAAAAATATTTTAAATCCAGTATTGTGAAATAACTCTGGGTTAATTGATAGTCTCATTGTAAGATTTACTGGACAATAGAGATTGTAATACAACAGAATTCCATATTAAGCTTGAAAGTAACACGCTCCAGTCCAATGTAAGAGTCTTAAATGTAACCAAAACTGATTGTACAGGTAGAACTAAGGAGTTGGCTAAGATTGATTTAGACATATAGGCAAAATGATATGGTTCTAAATAAACAGTTAAAAATATTTGAAGAGCAAGTCAAAACATTCAAGAAGGTGCATTCAATTGAAAATCAAGAACTTTGTGAGAAAGACCCATCCTTGGCTCAATAGGGAGGTTAAGGCTAGATTTGGTTAAAAATGAGAGAGGTAAATTTGCAAAGAATAGTTGCAAGCCTGAAGAGTTCTAGCATTTTAGAAACCAGCCAAGGACCACTAAACCATTGATTACAAAGGGAAAAAAACCTGAGTCTAAATTAGCTAGAGATATAAAAACAAATTGTAAAATGGAAGTGAGTAGATAAAGTAAACACTTGTCCCTTAGGAGCAGGGAAAAAATAAATTATGTGGAATGAGGAAATGGTAGACATTGTCCAAGCATTTTGTCTCTACACATAGTAGAGACACAAGTTATATACCTGAAATAATGGTAACCTAGAGACCCAGAAAGGTGAGGAAATCAAGGGAATAGCAGCACAAACTCAAGAGACTAAAATTGATAAAGCTCCAGGACCTGATGGCTTACATTCTAAGCTTCTAAAAGAGAGCACTTCAGTGAGATTTCTGTACGTAAGATCACAAGACCATAAGACCTAACAGCAGAAATTGGGCCATTTGGCCCATCATTGGCTCCACCATTGAATCATGGCTGATAGGCTTTTCAACCCCATTTTCTTGCTTTCTCCTCATAACCTTTGATCCTCTTGGCAATCAAGAGCTTATCCATCTCTGAAGTCAGGTCATTGAGTATATTTAAAACAACAGCCTTCTGTGGCAAAGAATTCCACAGATTCACCACTCCCTGGCTAAAGAAGTTTCTCCTTATCACCGTTCTAAAAGGTCTTTCCTTTAATCTAAGGCTGTACCCATGGCTCCTCGTCTCTCCTGTCAATGGAAACATCTTCCCGACATCATCTTTGTCTAGGTTGTTCAGTATTCTCAAAGTTTCAATCAGGTCCCCACCCATATCTTTCTAAACTCTTATCGAGTATAGCCCACAGAGTCCTTGAACATTCCTCATATATTCAGCCTTTCGTTCCTGGGGTCATTCTCGTGAACCTCCTGTGGACCCGCTCCAGGGCCAGTATATCTTTCCTGAAGGTAAAAACAATGACTGCAGATGCTGGAAACCAGATTCTGGATTAGTGGTGCTGGAAGAGCACAGCAATTCAGGCAGCATCCGAGGAGCAGTAAAATCGACGTTTCGGGCAAAAGCCCTTCATCAGGAATAAAAGCAGAGAGCCTGAAGGGTGGAGAGATAAGCTCGAGCAGGGTGGGGGTGGGGAGAAAGTAGCATGGAGTACAATAGGTGAGTGGGGGAGAGGATGAAGGTGATACAACAGGGAGGAGGGTGGAGTGGATAGGTGGAAAAGAAGATAGGCAGGTAGGACAAGTCATGGGGACAGTGCTGAGCTGGAAGTTTGGAACTAGGGTGAGGTGGGGGAAGGGGAAATGAGGAAACTGTTGAAGTCCACATTGATGCCCTGGGGTTGAAGTGTCCCGAGGCGGAAGATGAGGCGTTCTTCCTCCAGGCGTCTGGTGGTGAGGGAGCGGAGGTG
>NC_057734.1:48481345-48496311 GCF_004010195.1 Chiloscyllium plagiosum
AGGTGAGGGAGGAGGTGTGGGCGCAGGTTTTACAGTTCCTGCGGTGACAGGGGAAGGTGCCAGGATGGGAGGCTGGGATGTATGGGGACGTGGACCTGACCAGGTAGTCACGGAGGGAAAGGTCTTTGCGGAAGGCAGAAAGGGATGGGGAGGGAAATATATCCCTGGTGGTGGGGTCTGTTTGGAGGTGGCGGAAATGTCGGCGGATGATTTGGTTAATGCGAAGGTTGGTAAGGTGGAAGGTGAGCACCAGGGGCGTTCTGTCCTTGTTACAGTTGGAGGAGTGGGGTCTGAGGGCGGAGGTGCGGGATGTGGACGAGATGCGTTGGAGGGCATCTTTAATCACGTGGGAAGGGAAATTGCGGTCTCTAAAGAAGGAGGCCATCTGGTGTGTTCTGTGGTGGCATGGGGCCCAAAATTGCTCACAATACTCCAAATGTGGTCTGACCATAGCCTTATAAAACTCCCTCCTTTTATATTGTAGTGCTCTTGAAACGAATGACATCTGTGCCCTGGTTCCTTTTATGGGAACAGCTTCTCCCATCTCCTCTGTCAGTCTGCTCATGATTTTGACTTCCTGTATCAAATCACTTATTAGCCTTCTCTCCAAAGAGTACAGTCCCAACAACTTCAGTCTATCCTCATAACTGAAGTTTGTCCTTCTTGGAACCAGTTTTGTGTTTTTTAATATTTTGGTGTAGAAAGTTTGGGAGAAGATTTGTAGTTCGGGTGCTCGTTGTTGTGGTTCTGTTCGCCGAGCTGGGAATTTGTGTTGCAGATGTTTCGTCCCCTATCTAGGTGACATCCTCAGTGCTTGGGAGCCTCTTGTGATCTTTCAGTGATCTTTCCTCCGGCATTTATAGAGATTTGTATCTGCCGCTTCCAGTTGTCAGTTCCAGCTGTCCGCTGCAGTGGCCGGTATATTGGGTCCAGGTCGATGTGCTTATTGATTGAATCTGTGGATGAGTGCCATGCCTCTAGGAATTCCCTGGCTGTTCTTTGTTTGGCTTGTCCTATAATAGTAGTGTTGTCCCAGTCGAACTCATGTTGCTTGTCATCTGCGTGTGTGGCTACTAAGGATAGCTGGTCATGTCGTTTCGTGCCTAGTTGGTGTTCATGGATGTGGATCATTAGCTGTATTCCTGTTTGTCCTATGTAGTGTTTTGTGCAGTCCTTCCATGGGATTTTGTACAATACATTGGTTTTGCTCATGCTGGTATCGGGTCCTTCGTCCTGGTGAGTTGTTGTCTGAGAGTGGCTGTTGGTTTGTGTGCTGTTATGAGTCCTAGTGGTCGCAGCAGTCTGGCTGTCAGTTCGGAAATCTTTTTGATGTATGGTAGTGTGGCTAGTCCTTTGGATTGTGGCATGTCCTCATTCTGTTGTCTTTCCCTTAGGCATCTGTTGATGAAATTGCGGGGGTATCCGTTTTTGGCGAATACATTGTATAGGTGTTCCTCTTCCTCTTTTTGCAGTTCTGGTGTACTGCAGTGTGTTGTGACCCTTTTGAACAGTGTCTTGATGCAACTTCTTTTGTGTGTGTTGGGGTCGTTGCTTTTGTAGTTTAGGACTTGGTCTGTGTGTGTGGCTTTCCTGTGTACCTTCGTGGTGAATTCTCCATTCGGTGTTCTCTGTACCATCACGTCTAGGAATGGGAGTTGGTTGTCCTTTTCTTCCTCTCTCTCGTGAATCGGAATCCTGTGAGTGTGGCGTTGATGATCCGGTGTATGTTCTCAATTTTTGTGTTTTTAATTATTACAAAGGTGTCATCTACATATCTGACCCAAAGTTTGGGTTGAATTTGCGGGTAAGACTGTTTGTTCTAACCTTTGCATTACCGCTTCTGCTATGAGTCCAGAGATGGGTGAGCCCATGGGTGTGCCATTGATTTGTTCATGTATTTGGTTATTGAATGTGAAGTGTGTTGTGAGGCACAGGTCCAGTAGTTTGAGTATGCAGTCTTTGTTGATAGGTTCCCCGTCTTGTTGTCCAGCAGGTTGGCTATTGTTTCTCTGGCTAGGGTTTTGTCGATAGAGATGAACAGTGCCCTTACATCGAATGAGACCATAGTTTCTTCCTTGTCTATATGTATATTTCTGATGATGTCCAAGAATTCCTGTGTTGATTGTACAGAGTGTCTGGATCCGCTGATGAGGTGTTTCAGTTTCTGCTGTAGTTCTTTAGCCAGTTTGTGTGATGGTGTCCCTGGTAGTGATACTATCGGTCTGAGTGGGATCTTCGAGGAGAAAGTGAGGACTGCGGATGCTGGAGATCAGAGCTGAAAATGTGTTGCTGGAAAAGCGCAGCAGGTCAGGCAGCATCCAAGGAGCAGGAGAATCGACGTTCGGGCATGAGCCCTTCGGTCTGAGTGGGATGTTTAGTTTGTGCACTTTAGGTAGTCCATAGAATCTGGGGGTGTTGTTGCTTTCAGGTTTCATTCTCTGTAGGTCAAACCTGGTTATCTGTCTGTTTTTTTGTAGGTTCCTCAGTGTGTTGTTTATCCTATTGGTGAGCTGTGGGGTGGGGTATATGAACAAATCAATGGCACACCCATGGGCTCACCCATCTCTGGACTCAGCAGAAGCGGTAATGCAAAGGTTAGAACAAACAGTCTTACCGCAAATTCAATCTAAACTTTGGGTCAGATATGTAGATGACACCTTTGTAATAATTAAAAACACAAAAATAGTGAACACACACCGGATCATCAACGCCACACTCACAGGAATCTGATTCACGAGAGAGGAAGAAAAGGCACACTCACAGGAATCTGATTCACGAGAGAGGAAGAAAAGGACAACCAACTCCCAATCCTAGACATGATGGTACAGAGAACACCGAATGGAGAATTCACCACAAAGGTATACAGGAAAGCCACACACACAGACCAAGTCCTAAACTATGAAAACAACCACCTCAACACACACAAAAGAAGTTGCATCAAGACACTGTTCAAAAGGGCCACAACACACTGCAGTACGCCAGAACTGCAAAAAGAAGAAGAATACAATGTATTCGCCAAAAACGGATACCCCCGCAATTTCATCAACAGATGCCTAAGGGAAAGACAACGGAATGAGGACATGCCACAACCCAAAGGACTAGCCACACTACCATACATCAAAAACATTTCCGAACTGACAGCCAGACTACTGCGACCACTAGGACTCATAACAGCACACAAACCAATAGCCACTCTCACAACAACTCACCAGGACGAAGGACCCGATACCCAGCATGAGCAAAACCAATGTAGTGTACAAACTCTCATGCAAGGACTGCACAAAACACTACATAGGACAAACAGGAAGACAGCTAACGGTCCGCATTCATGAACACCAACTAGCCACGAAACGACATGACCAGCTATCCTTAGTAGCCACACATACAGACGACAAGCAACATGAGTTCGATTGGGACAACACTACTATTATAGAACAAGCCAAACAAAGAACAGCCAGGGAATTCCTAGAGGCATGGCACTCATCCACAGATTCAATCAATAAGCACATCGACCTGGACCCAATATACCGGCCACTGCAGCGGACAGCTGGAACTGACAACTGGAAGCGGCAGGGACAAATCACTATAAATGCCGGAGGAAACTTCACAGGAGGCTGCCAAGCGCTGAGGATGTCACCTAGACAGGAGACGAAACGTCTGCAACACAAATTCCCAGCTTGGCGAACAAAACCACAACATTTTGGTGTAGACTTTCTGACTCATTAGGTTTTCCATATTTGCAAAATATTATTTACAAAATTTGAAATTGTGCACTTGATTCTGCAGTCTGAATTGTGCATGTAAATACTAAAGCAATCTCAGCAATGACCTCTTATTCAACCCTACCTGTTGCCAGTTTGATTTGTCCATTTTGCTGCGTTTTCCTTGATTTCATGTATTCTACCCATTGCTATCATTTTACTGTTCATCTATCGAAAGCCTTTTGAAAACCCAAGTATGTTACACTTGCATGACCCTCATCTCTCACTTTTAGACCATAAGATATAGGAGCAGAATTGGGCCAACCGAGTCTGCTCTGCTGTTCGATCATTGCTGATATGTTTCTCAACCCAATATCCTGCCTTCTGCCTGTAACCCTTGTTCCCCTTACTAATCTTGTTTCTATTTTAAATAACTGAGTGATGTTGGTTAACCAATACCTTCCCTTTAGAAGTTACACTGACTACTCATCATTATATTTTTAGTTTCCAGCTGTTTCTCAATTATATCAAGGAAAGATTCCATCATCTGTCTTGTAAATGATAAACAAATTGGTCTACAGTTTCATGCTTCCTTTTTCAATTATTAAAATCTTATTACCTGCCATTCAGTCTTATGGACTATTCCCTATTTTTCACATTTGTATATCATTTGTATAGACTGCTGTTTCCTCACGGTGAAAAGGTTTCTCCTCTAAGTTAATCTATCAATTATTTCTCCTCTTTCTGAAATGACTTTCCAAGGAGTGATAATAAAAATGCAATGTTACATTAATTGTGCTATCCTGTCTGGGTATTACAGTGTAATCATCTCTGTGTAATACTGAGGCAAAGTCACTCATAATTAGTTCTGACATTTACTGTTTTTGTAAGTTTATTATGTATATCCATTAGTCACCCTATCTTTTATACAGCCTGCTGACTATTGTGATAAAGGTTTCTAACATATTATTACCTGGAAACTTGGCTTCTAAAGTAGAAGTAAATGGATTTCTGGTCTTTAGTTCTGTGGAGGAGACTTGTCTTTTTGAGTGCAAGAAAATGCTTTCTTAAGTATTGGGTCAAAATAGCCATACCCAAAAAATCAAATGCCCAAACAAGTCATCTGATGGGACAGTTGCTGAAGTGCTTACTAGTTTAAGATACATCTCCTAAAGAGAGAGGTGGAGAAGGAGCTGCAAACAGTTTTAGGTCAGAGTAAACATCCATAAAAGATCCATGCCAGCAGAAATGCAATTAAATTTGGCAGTTTCCAGACCCATTGGAGCTGAAAATAAATTTTGAACTATTTTTGCAATTCAAGTGGGCAGAACTATTTTCTTTGAGTTGAGTGAAGAAAGGTCAGTGAGCTGGTCTGTGTGTCTCTGAAGAAAAGGAACTTATGATCTATCAAGCCAAGTTTCACTCCAGTATTACTAGCAATTGAAATCATTAACACAGACAAACATCAAATATTTGCTGTTCACACCCTGTAAAAGGTTTTAAAAATAAATCCCTGTGTCTGTGTTGTAGATCATTGACTGCAGCATGGGAGTGCCTGAAGATTCCAAAGAGCCAACTGTGTCTTCAGTGCTGCCTTGGATCACCTTGTACAGGATCATAAAACACGAGGAGGAGGAGTTTGACACTCTTCGCCGCCAGCATTGTAAAAGCGAAGACTCTGGTCTGTGTTACTTGCTGGATTTAGGGATAAAGGAAGTTCAGAGCAGAATCTGTGATGTTTAGGCGTGCTAATAATGTTACTCTGCTTTATCTTCCAAGTGCTGTCAGCTTTCAAAAGGAATGGTGAACTGTTTTTGTATACTATGCTATGTTTCAGTGTTGTGATTAGAAAGCCAAGTATTTAAGGAAACTCTATATGAGCATTGAAGGCACTGCTATAACTTGCTGGCAGTGTTAAGTGATGAATACAGATGATATGCTGCCCTATTTATCCTCAAATACAGATGTACTAATGTGGCTTGATTTCTCTGGCTCTTGGATTCTTGATGACTCTCTGTAAAATCTGCTTCTTAAATTTGAGACTTTCCATGTATTTTCCTCACTATTCTCAATGAGTAATGTGTAGCTTGACAAGTGTTAACTATACAGTATTTAGTTCAGGAGCAGGAGCCGGAGAGGAGAAGTACAATGGGAATAGACCATTCAGCCAGTCAAGCCTGCATCAGCATTCATTACTGCTGATCATTGACTTCAATATCTTTTTCCCCACACTATCCTCATACATTTTGCATCATTAGTATCGAGAAATATGTCCATTTCTTCTTCTTGCCTGACAAAACTCTTATCAACCTGTTTTGAAATTTTCAACTGGTCCCCAGTGTTCACAGCCTTTTGGTTGAGAGTTCCTGTTTTCCACTAACATTGCAAAAACATGTGGGACATCAACCCTGAACCTGTACTAATTTTGTAAAACTATCCTCTTGTCTGGTCTCCCATCAGAAACAAATCCCTCTACTTATTGTATCCTTTCACAAATTTCTTTGCTAAATTACTCCTTAATCCCCTATACACCAGAGAATGCAAGCTTTATCTACGTAACCTTTTTTTAAAAATTGCATTGTTCAGATGCACCAGAACTGCTCAAACTCTATGCCACTATCAACTTGCTGAGGTGTGGACTCCAGTACTAAACTGTGTTCTGAATGGAGTCTAGCTAGAATGTTTTGGCATGACTTTGGCACTTTAGGCTCCAGCTCCTTGGTATGTGTGTATGCACTAATTAGTCATTAGATTAGATTACTTACAGTGTGGAAACAGGCCCTTCAGCCCAACAAGTCCACACCGACCCGCCGAAATGCAACCCACCCGTACTCCTACATTTACCCTTCACCTAACACTACGGGCAATTTAGCATGGCCAATTCACCTAACCTGCACATCTTTGGACTGTGGGAGGAAACCGGAGCACCCGGAGGAAACCCACGCAGACACTGGGAGAACGTGCAAACTCCACACAGTCAGTCGCCTGAGGCGGGAATTGAACCCGGGTCTCTGGCACCCACAACTATAAAGAGATCCAAGAATCAAAATTCTTCTCTACACACCTACTTCTGCTCTTAATTCATATGTTCATTTATAGTTCTGAGCTTCTCAACATTTAGAAAACATTTCTGGCCTATCTTTGTTGGCTCTCGAGTAAAAGACCTCGCACTTGTCCTCATTGAACTCCATAGCTCTTGGGCAAATGAGATGATGTGGATTGGGCTACAAGCAGCAGAATTCTGCATAATCTGGAGTTTATGAAAGGAAGAGAGAAGGGGATAGAACTTGTGAAGAATTGTAGCAGTTTGGAGGGGATGAGGGTTTCAGTGGTCTGATTATGACTGAGATTCAAACAGATGCCTGATGTTTCAGAGACAGAAGGTCTTTGAACTGAGAATTACGGGGAATCTGAGATTGTGAACATGATTTTAGAGTGTAAACTATCTTGATTTGGGGTGTTGTTTGATGACCACCTCCTGTTACTGGACATTTCTGGATACTGGGGATAGAGTCTGCCATTTCTGACCAATGGTGAGCAGATGGAGAGCTCATTTCTAGTTTGGAGAAGTTGTTTTCTTCCTTCTCCCATGATGATGTCAGCTACTTGATGTGGCATTGAATGGCACTCACAACTCAAGTGTATATTCTTCATCTGAGAGTCCACATAGTAGGAGTTGGCAGGCTATACCCTATGGAAAGCATTTTGCAACTGCTCGGGTAGCTATGTTTTCTATTGGTTTGAGTAATTGTAATTGTAACTGGCTTGAGTTTGAGAAACTTGGATATTTTGCTTAGGGATGTTGAGGCTAGTTGTATCATGCTGACAGGTTAATACAATTGACTATCACAGCCCTATTTAGATTTGTTCAATGTTACCACCATAAACAATGTTTCCAAAAACATTTCTGTTCCTGTTAACACCTCTATATTTTGTAGATCCTGAAACTCCAATGCTGCCTTCCTCTCTGATGTTGCTGAACACAGCACATGAGTACCTGGGGCGAAGATCCTGGTGCTGTAATTCTGATGGAGCACTACTGAAGTTCTATGTAAGTACCCTTGATTAGAACATGCCATGACTCTGGTGGGAAGAGCTGCAGAAAATCAGGCCCCACCATTCAATGTGAGATGTGACCAATTTAATCATAGGGATCATTAGTTTGCCTGACTGTGACCATTAACTAAAGTAAAAGACAAAACAAAAGATGATTAATTATGGTAAACTTATGCTTTAACGTGGCAAAAGAGATTATTAATTGGCAAGCCAATTATACCATCTCTAACTTCAAACTTGGATGTGTTTATTCTCAAATGGCATGAACATGACACATGAGACTAACAGTTATTAGGGAATATGGTGACATAAAACATGGAAAAAGGAAGCAAGTCTGTGGATCGACTCTAAATCACAAGGGGAAAGAAGGTGATTTTGAAACAGATCTTTTAGTTTTTGGTGATGATACCATGTTGCTTACCGCAGTGATCCTCAATTTAGTAGTTGGTTAGTAGGTCTTGATTTCTTTTCCACTGAGGGAAGATGTGATCTGGCTTGAGTACAGGCTTTCGGAGGTCTGGGTGTAACCTGCAATGTGGTATCATTGCCAAAAACCAAAAAAAATCACCAAAATCTAGAATCTTATCCATAGACATTTTTTCTTTTTTGTACACTTTTCACCAATGATATTCCTGAACTATGATTTGCCTCACCTGTCCTGCCCATCCTTTTTGTGAATGAATTTGACCAAGTCACAGTCTTGCCTTAGCTTTGAAGTAAAACTGTTACTTAAAACAATCCAAATGCTCTTGCTGAGCTGCTTGTTTGTTTTAACCCAACTTTCTCATAAAAGTGTAAAATCCAGCTTCTTCAGGTAAAAATATGCCCTTGTGTGACCAATAAGTGACCACGCAATTCCACTTTTCCACTTTGTTTCAATCCTTACAAACATAACATGAGGAACAATGGAATTCCTTCCTTGATTCTTCTGCTGTTTGAATGAGCTAGACTTTTATGTCGGATTAGATTTGAGAGAATGTATTTATCAGGTAAAGCTGAACAAACTCCAGCTCTTGCTTGAGAGGAGAAGTCTTCAGAGTAGTTTATTGGAGACAACTAAAAAGGGTTCGATAAGGTAGGCACATAAGGTCAGCACTTGAGGACTAGAAGCAGGGACCATCGATATAACACAATCGCTAAAATTTCTAGTGAGACTTTCAGCAGAAAAGTCTTTATTCAGAGGGTGACGAGGATGTGGAGCTTTTGACCAGAAGGTGTAATTGAGGTGGAGGGAAGAGGGAGCTGGAAAAGCATACGAAGGAGAACTGAAAAGTGATTTGCTGATTTGGTTAGATTAACTAAGGTGGGAGAAGTCTGTTGTGGAGCAGAAGCACTGACATTGACTGTTTGAGTGGAATGGCCTCTATTTGTGCAGCGGAGTTTAATGTTATTTGGTTTACTGTTGAGAAATACGCTTTTCTTGATAGGTTCGAGTCCTTCAGAAGGAATTGTCTGCATCAAGACCAGAAGATGCCCACCCCTTTAAAGAAGAGCTGGAGACTGCCCTGGAGCAGTGCTTTTACTGTTTATATGCCTATCCTAGCAAGAAGAGTAAGGCTAGGTATCTGGAGGAACACTCTGCTCAGCAGGTGTGTAGTTATGAATAAATTATGTTGCAAGCCTAGGTAAAGTAAGATGTTTTATCATGGAGAAAGCAGTACCAGAAAACTTTCCACTCAGCTGTGAAATTAGTCCCTGAGTACTGATTATTCTGGAATTGCTTTCAAAATGTCCACAATGAATCAAACAGCCTCTTAACAACTGTGATCTTGTACTGCATTCTGTCTGTTTGGTGATTACAAGTTATTTATTTTTAATTTAATGATGAACTGGAGGGAAGAATTTTACTTTGCAAATATGGGCCATGATTACTTTCATAGAATCCCTACAGTGTGGAAGCAGGCTGTTTGGCCTACCGAGTCCATGCCAACCTTCCAAAAAGCAATCCACCCCCACCCACTCTGTAACCCTGCATTTCCCATGGCTAATCCACCTAGCCTGCCTATCCCCAGACACAGTGGGCAATTTAGCATGTTCAATCCACCTAACCGGCACAACTTTGGATTGTGTGAGGAAACTGGAGCATTGGAGAAAACCCATGCAGACGCCAGGAAATAATGCAAACTCCACACAGACAGTGGTTCAAGGGTGAAATCGAACCCAGGTCCCTGTGGCTCTGAAGCAGCAGTACTAACATTGGACCACTGAGTTTGTGGCTGAACTGATAAAGATTTTACAGTATAAACAAGGAGTATTGAAACTTATGCCTGGGTTATATGCAACCATGAAACTATTCTCCATTCCATTTGCACTTTGATTTGTCAGCAATCTATTCACTTGAGTAAAATTAAATTTGGAAGTTTGAAAAGGACTTTTTAAAGTACTGTTCATGAATGCATCCTAGGTCTGTTGTCATCAGCAACTTGAGGTACCTGTAAATGAATGAAAAGACTGATTTTGGTTGCAAGTGACTTCCAAGGCTTATGGATTCCATGAAATTGGAAAAGAAAACAACTTTGGCCCATATAATAACTGTAGCTGCAATCCTCCACTCTTTGCATCATTACCCTTGGCTGTGTTGCAGTAAGGAGCCACCAAACAGGAGCCCAGGTGGTTCTCTATGGGGGCAGTCATGTATTTCTTTACCTACCTTCCGAGTGGATGTTCTTCAGACCATATCTGATGGCTTAACATTAATTATCACCTTGTCTTTCCCCCTGTATGTTTCAACTATATAGGTGGAACTGGGTTGGAATGATGCAGAATTTATGTTTGATTATTTCAAGCCCAAGAATTGCCCAGAATTCGACAGCTACAAGACCAGCACTGTGTCTGCAGATCTGGCAAATCTTTTGAAGAAGATTGCTGCGATAGATCGAGATGAGGATAACCTGCCCCTCTCAATTGAGAGCGTAACAGCCTATATTGAAGGCTCTGTTGACACGGTATTGGCAATACTACTTTTAGTGGAATTACCAAGAGTTAAATTTCAGAGTTTCAAGTAAACAGTATCTTATTAAAACAGAAATTACATTATCTAGTACGTAAAGAATGCACCATGTGATGCATTACTGAGCTAAACAATCCAAGGATATTAAGATTTTGACTTCTCAACTGTGTTCAGTTAGCTGATTTAGGACAGAGTAGTTGTATACTCCTTTTAATGTCTGTGTTAGAAAGGAATGGGTCAACTGGCTACTGCTCTTGACTGCTACTCCATATAAAATAAAAGAGAATGTATGATTAAGTTCAGTAAGACATTATTCCCAGGTCAAGTAGCATGTGTAATGCCACCAGAGCATCATGGTGGCATTAGGTTTGTGTGTGATTCCTGTGCCAATGCTTCTAAAACTTGGTACTTCATTTTTATCAGGCTTTTTCTTCCATTTTTCCAACATTACTTTATCTGATTTCTGCTCACTCGCCTAAATGTTTATGCTGTAATATATGGTTTCTATTCTGTATTTTTCCCTTGTATTTACCACCTCATATTCACTTGTTTTTGATATAAGATGCAATTTATCGCCCCCATTCAAGCACTTTCCTCAATGCCCTCCTGAAGACATTGAATGCCCATTTGACATTTCATTATCCTTATTTTGGGAATATCTGTAATTCTTATTTGTTTTGAAAATGAATTGCTAGAGACACAATTGTTACTGCAGCCTGAAAAATATGCAATAATCGTTTGCCTTTGTGCTTCACTCAGCTTCCTGTCTTTGCTGTCATTTTCTGTTTGATATCTTGTGCTTTAATTTAGTTATATAATTTATTCAATTTTCCCTTCACATTGGCATCTTTCTAATCTTCTGGCACAAATTTCTCTTTGCTCTGCTTCATATCATCGCTATATTGTTTTGCTTAACTAATTGGACCTGCACAAGGAGCGTAGATACGTTTAGTTTCTCTTTCAGCTGGATAGAGTCCTGAATTAATTTTATATCAAACATTTTAAATGTCAGTTTTGAACAATGAATGGAAGACAGATATTGGAAATCTAACCATTTTTATCCAAGTCAAATCCCAAACTAGATATTTTTTTTGTGGAGCATGGGCAAGGGAGAAGATCCCAGTGTCAACTGCAATGTTCTGTTCACACAGTAGTGAAGTGAATGAGTCACAGTTCACAGCTTTGTTCTGGCAGTTTACATTTCTAGTTTTTTTAGTTAGATTCATGTTTGGGTTTCTGCCTGTGAATGCTGTTCTATTTCACGAAGCTGACAGTTTGAAGTCTGATTAAAGCAGATCTGATATGGTTTCTTTCTGTCTTTGACTTAAAGGTGCCAGCCCTCCCTGAAGGAGCAGATTCTGAACTTCCTCTTGTTAATGAGTTGTATTACCTTCTGGCTGATTATCATTTCAAGAACAAAGAACAAGCTAAAGCTATAAAATTCTATATGCATGACATCTGTGTCTGTCCGGCAAGGTATGATCTGTGAATTACATTGGTACTAGCCTGAAACTAGGAAAATCAACTGCGATTGCATTGTGGGATTCTCAGCATTTGAGAGATCATTAAATTGTGCTGGATATGTGTCAGTCCATATCATGTATTTTTGGTAAAAGTTAAACTGAGTTTAAATGGCTGTGGGAAAGTTTAGTAGTACAGTAAAATGACAAGGACAGTTTATTGTTAGAGATATTTGGTTTGAAACATCTCCTTGACACTGGAGTTGTTCAGTACCTGTTCTATTCTCGAAAGCTTGTTGTTGAAGGATAGAACTGAGTAAATCTTCATGTAAATGAGTATATAGTTAAATGTTATAGGCGTGCACCTCAGAACTGAACAACCACAGTTTCAGTATCTATTTACAGGAAGCTTAAATAAATCTTTGTTTAATTCCCTACCAGCATTAAATTAAACAGAGTAATGTACAAGCAAGAGTAGAAGGCTCTTGTGGCATAGTGGTAATGTCCTCTTACTGTGTGGGACAAAGGTTTTTCTTGAATTTCATGGAACCCATACACCTTGGAAGTCACTTGCAACCAAAATCAGTCTTTTCACTCATTCTCAAGTTCTGTCAGCTCCCAGAGATGTAATGTAACTGAAATAATTCCACAGAGGCTGGTATCCTGTCACCAATTCACCCTTTATTTATACATAGAAAGTCCTTGACACTTATCCAGCTCCCTCAGGGCCAGCACGCTGACACTCCTGTTTATATCTGTCATTCAGACGTCCCTGACTGGACCAGATTAACAACTCCACTCTTATTCTATGAAATCCACCTAGCTGACCTGGTTAAAATCATTACAATAACACGTCTGAACAAGTTGAATAAAAATACCTATAATCAATGTGCCTCTATTGGAAGAAAAACTTCTTTCCTTAGAATGTGGATCTTACTATCACACCAAGTATTTGAGGCAAATGATGTTGCTGGCTTTGCACTTAACATCTAAGTATGTAAGAGAGAAATTGAATAGAAGGATAAATTTGGGTAAGCTAAGATGGAAAGAGGTTCTTTGTTTGTATGTTGAAGGGATGTGAGCATTTCACATGTTAGGAGTCATGGTCTTGAACTGCGACGACCATGTGGAGAAGATTATCCCTTGATAGTCATTGTTTCTGGGTCTAAATTTATTCAAAGACAGAATAGTGTGTGGCATGGAGGGTCACCTGCAGGAGGTGGTGTTCCCATGCATTTTTGCCCTTATTGGTGGTGGAAGTTATGGATATGAGCGGTGTTGTAGTGCAAAGAGGAGTTATAACTGGTGGAATGTTTTTGGGGGATTAGGTGAGTTACTCACTATCATTTTTGCCTTGTTGCAGCCACAGTATTTATATGGCTACTCCTGTTATATTTCTGATCCACGATATTGATGATGAGTGAATTCAGGTATTCCAATGCTATTAAATTTCAAGGGCATATAGTTTGATTCTTTCTTGCTGCTTTTAGCCATTTCATGGCACTTGTGCAACATGAATCTCTTGGCAATTTAGAGCAGAGGAGATGGAGGTTTGGGTAGTTACATGCTCCCCTTGCAGGATGTGGGAGGTAAGGATCAGCACTAGTGTCCCTGCTGACTTCACCTTCGAGAAGTGCACCCAACTCCAGCTCCCCACAGACCGTGTTAGGGAACTGCAGCTGGATTAAATTTGGATCATTCAAGAGGCTGAGGGGGTGATAGAGAGGAGTTATGAGGAAACAGTTACACCTAAATTACAGAATAAAAGTAGCTGGGTGACCATCAAGAGAGAGAAAGGGAACAGGCAGATAGTGCATGGCCCCCCTGTGGCCGGCAGCCTTGACCATAAGTGTACTGTTTGGGAGGGACCTACCAGGGGAAAGCCTCAACAACCAGGTCTCTGGCACTGAGCCTGGCAATGTAGCTCAGAAGGGAAGCTGGGGAGATTAGGAGACTGATAGTGATAGGAGATTCAATGGTCAGAGGAACAGACAGGACATTCTGTGGTTGCATACGAGGCTATTGGATGGTATGTTGCCTCCCAGGTGCCAGGGTCAGGGATGTCTCTGATAGAGTCTGCAGGATTCTTAAGGGGAGGGAGAGCAGCCAGAAGTCACGATACATGCTGGTACCAATGTCATAGCTATGAAAGAGGGAGGATGACCTGGAAAGTGAGTATAGGGAGTTAGGTTGGAAGCTAAAAGGCAGGATGAGCAGAATAGTAGTTTCAGGATTGCTACCAGTGCCACGAGCTACTGAGGCTAGGAATAGAGACTGAGTGCAGATGAAAATGTGGCTGCAGGGCTGGTGTAGGAGGGAGGGCTTCAGATATGTGGATCATCGGTATACCTTTTGGGATATTATTGGGGAAGGTGGGACCTGTACAAGAGGGACAATTTGCATCTGAACTGGGGGGCGCCAATATCCTGGGCAGGAGATTTGCTAGACCTCTTCGGGAAGGTTTAAATTAGTTTGGCAAGGGGTTGGGAACCGGAGGTATGGATCAGATGTTGCAGTAGATAATGAACAGTCAGATACAGTGTGCAGAGAATCTGTGAGGAAGGATAGACAGTTGATAGGGCAAAGTTGCAGTCAGTGTGATGGATTGAAGTGTGTTTATTTTAGCGCATGAAATGTCAGGAATAAGGGTGATGATTCTGTTCGCCGAGCTGGAAGTTTTTGTTGCAAACGTTTCGTCCCCTGTCTAGGTGACATCCTCAGTGCTTGGGAGCCTCCTGTGAAGCGCTTCTGTGGTGTTTCCTCCGGCATTTATAGTGGCCTGTCCCTGCCGCTTCCGGT
>NC_057734.1:48496944-48514928 GCF_004010195.1 Chiloscyllium plagiosum
CCAATATACCGGCCACTACAGCGGACAGCTGAAACTGACAACCGGAAGCGGCAGGGACAGGCCACTATAAATGCCGGAGGAAACACCACAGAAGCGCTTCACAGGAGGCTCCCAAGCATTGAGGATGTCACCTAGACAGGAGACGAAACGTTTGCAACAAAAACTTCCAGCTCGGCGAACAGAACCACAGCAACGAGCACCCGAGCTACAAATCTTCTCACAAACTTTGAATAAGGGTGATGAACTTAGAGCATGGATTAGTGCTTGGAGCTATGATGTAGTGGCCGTTAAGGAGACTCGGATATCACAGAGGCAGGAATGGTTGTTGGATGATCCAGGGTCTTGATGTTTCAAAAGGAGTGGAGGAGGGGGGGGAAGTGGCATTGCTAATCATGGATAGAATCACAGCTGCAGAAAGGGAGGCCGTTGAAAAGGGTTTGTCGACAGAGTCAGTATGGGTGGAATTCAGAAACAGGAAAGGAGCAGTCACTTGATTGGGAGTTTTCTACAGACTTTCCAGTAGCAACAGACATGGAGCAGATTGGGAGGCAGAGTTTGGAAATATGTAGAAGTAACGGGTTGTTGTTTCCCTGATATTGATTGAAACCTCCTTAGTTTAAATAGTTTGGGTGGAGCAGTTTTTGTCAGGTGTATCCAGGAAGGATTCCTGACTCAGTATGAAGACAGGCTGACCAGAGGGCCATATTGGATTTGGTGCTTGGCAACGAACCATGTCAGATGTTAGATCTCTTGGTGGGAGAACGTTTCAGTGAAAGTGATCACAACTCGATGACCTTTACTATAGTCATGTAGAGGGAAAGGAGCAGATGGTATGAGAAAGTATTCAATTGGTGGGGGGGGGATTTACAATGCTATTAGGTAGGAACTGGAGTGCCTAAATTTGGAACAGATGTTCTTAGGAAAGAATGAAGAACAAAGTATAGGCCTAGGAATAGGCCCTTTGGCCCTCTAAGCGTGAGCCAATCCAAACCTACTGTATAAATCTAAACCTGTCTATACCCTTCATGATTTTGTGGACCCCAATCAGGTCCCCCCTCATTCTCCTTTTTTCTAATGGAAACAATCCTAACCTGCTCAACCTGTCTTCATAGCTGGCACCTTCCATACCAGGCAACATCCTCATAAACCTTCTTTGCACACTGTCCAAAGCATCCACATCCTTTGGTAATGTGGCGACCAGAACTGCTCACAGTATTCTAAATGCTGCCAAACCAAAGTCTTGTACAGTTTTAACATAACCTGCCAGCTGTTACACTCAATATCCCGTCTGATGAAGGCAAGCATACCAAATGCCTCCTTGACCACTCTATCCACCTGTGCAGCCACCTTCAGGGTACAATGGACCTGAACTCCCAGATCTCTCTGCTCATCAACTTTTCCCAAGGCTCTCCAGTTTACAGTATAGTTTGCTTTAGAATTAGACTTCCCAAAATGCAGCACCTCACATTTTCCTGGATTGAACTCCATCTGCCACTTCTCCGCCCAACTCTCCAGTCTATCTGTATTCTCCTCTATTCTTTGACAATCCCCTATGCTTTATGCTACTTCACCAATCTTCATGTCATCTGCAAACTTACTGATCAGATCAACAGTACCCTCTTCCAGATCATTTATGTATATCACAAACAATAGTGGCCCCAGCACTGATCCCTGTGGTACACCGCTAGTCACCTTTCTCCATTTCGAGATTACATGCCAGAAATGTGGCGGTTAATTTAGGGAGCACTTGCTGATTGTGCTGGACAAGTTTGACCACTGAGGCAAGGAAGGGATGGTAGGTTGAAAGAACCTTAGGTAACAAGGGATGTGGAACATCTAGTCAAGAGGAAGAAGAAAGCTTACTTAAGGTTGAGGAGGCAAGGATCAGACAGGACACCAGAGGTTTACAAGGTAACCAGGCAGGAACTGAAGAATGGACTTAGGAGAGCTAGAAGGGAGCATGAAAAAGCTTTAGCGGGTAGGATTAAGGAAAACCCCGATGTGTTTTACACTTTTATGTGAAGAACATGAGGATGGCCAGAGTGAGGGTAGGACCGATCAGGGATAGTGGAGGGAACTTGCGCCTGGAGTTGGAGGAGGTAGGGAACTACATTGTTTCAGTATTCACTAGTGAGAGGAACCTTGTTGATTAGATTACTTATAATGTGGAAACAGGCCCTTCAGCCCAACAAGTCCACACCGACCCTCTGAAGAGCAACCCACCCAGACTTACACCTAACACTACAGGCAATTTAGCCTGGCCAATTCATCTAACCTGCACATTTTTGGACTGTGGGAGGAAACCGGAGCACCTGGAGGAAACCCACGGAGATACTGGGAGATTGTGCAAACTCCACACAGACAGTTGCCTGAGGCAGGAATTGAACCCGGGTCTCTGGCGCTGTGAGGCAGCAGTGCTAACCACTGTGCCACTTGTTGTTTGCGAGGACTGCATGAAACAGACAGATATGCTCAAACAGGTTGATGTTAAGGAGGAAAATGTGCTGAAAACTTTGCAAAACATGAGGATAGATAAGTCCCATGGGCCAGGGAGGATAACCCAAGGTTACTACAGGAAGCAAGGGTGGAGATTGCTGTGTTTTTGGCGATGATCTTTGTGTCCTCACTGTCCACTGGAGTAGTACCAGATGATTGGACAGTGGCAAATGTTATTCCCTTGTTAAAGACAGGGAATAGAGATAATCCTGGGGATTACAGACCAGTCACTCTTATGTCTGTGGTGGGGAAAATATTGGCGAGGATTCTGAGACACAGGATTTATGATTACTTGGAAAACCATAGTTTGATAGTCAGAATGGCTTTGTGAGGGGCAGGTCATATCTCACAAACTTTATTGAATTCTTTGAGGATGTGACAACACACATTGATGAAGGTAGAGCAGTGGATATGGTGTATATGGATTTTAGCAAGACGTTTGAGGTTCCCCATGGTAGGCTCATTCAGAAAGTAAGGAGGCATGGGATACAGGGAAATTTAGCTGTCTGGATACAGAATTGGTTGGCCCATAGACAACAGAGGGTGGTAGTAGATGTAAAGTATTCAGCCTGGAGCTTGGTGATTGGTGGTGTTCTGCAGGGATCAGTTCTGGGACCTCTGCTCTTTGTGATTTTTATAAATAACTTGGATGAGGAAGAGGAAGGGTGGGTTAGTAAGTTTGCCAATGGTTGGTGGAGTGGTAGATAGTGTGGAGGGCTGCTGTATGTTACATTGGCAGGATGCAGAACTGGGTTGATGAATGGCAGATGGAGTTCAAGTTGGAAAAGTGCGAAGCGATTCACTTTGGAAGTTGAATTTGAATACAAAATACAGGGTTAAAGGCAGGATTCTTGGCAGTATGGAGGAACAGAGAGATCTTGGGATGCACATTCATAGATCCCTCAAAATTGCCACCCAAGTTGATAGGGTTGTTAGGAAGGTGTATGGTGTGTTGGCTTTCATTAGCAGGGGGATTGAGTTTAAGAGCCGCGAGGTTATGCTGCACCTCTATAGAGCCCTGGTTACACCACACTTGGAATATTGTGTTCCGTTCTGGTCACCTCTTAACGGAAGGATGTGGAAGCTTCAGAGAGGGTGTAGAGGACATTTACCAGAAATTGCCTGGACTGGAGGGCATGTCTTATGAAAAAAGGTTGAGGGAGCTATGGCTTTTCTCATTGGAGCAAAGAAGGATGTGAGAGGTGCCTTGATAGAGATGTACAAGATGATGAGGTCGGCACAACATTAAAGGCCAACAGTACTGTGCTGTACTGTTCTATGAATGTTCACTTGCTACTTCATAATCTGAAGCTGAAAGTTGCCTGGGACTTGTTACATACAAGTGTGGGCATGGGCTACTTCAGTATCTGAGGAGTTGTAATAGTACTGTACACGCCAGTCATCATCCTGTTGTGGAATTTGATTGCAGGAAAGTGACTGATGAATAGCTGAAAATCGTTGGACCTAGGACATTTCTGTGAGGAAAGGGGGCTCTTGTGATGCAATAGTAGTGTCCTTACCTCTGAACCAGGAGGCCTGGGTTCAAGTCCCAACTGCTCAGAGATGTGTAATAACATCTGAGTAGTTTGACTAGAAGAGACGTACCTGGAGGACTGTTGGCTCTTGAGGTATAATGGTAATGCTCCTATTTCTGAGCCAAGGTTCAGAAGTCCTACCTATTCCAGAGGTGTGTCATAGCATGTCTGGACAGGTTGTTTAAAAAATATCTACTCTGAAGAACATTGACAGTTATATCCTGGAGTTGATTTGATTAGCCTCCAGAAAGATGAATATCTTTTCTTTTGTGGCAAGTATGACTCCACCAAAGTGGAGAGAGAGCTTCCTGCCTTATTCGCAATTGTCTTAAAATATCTTCAAGCTCCTTGATGTTGTACTGTCATCGCACTGTCTAAGTGTTAAAGGTAGTCACTTTCACCTCTAGTCCTCTGAAATTCAGCTTCTGTTCATCTTTTGACTGAGGATGTAATGAGGACTGAACATGACTAATCAATAGGTTGCCTAAATGTGCTCCTTGACCTGTTAAGCACTTTATAATTTTGCTAGCTTGACACTTGTATCCCTTTGAAGCCTCTCTTGTAGGATTATTCTTTAGAAACATTCACTCTGTTTTGACATGTTTGAAAACAAACATGAGCTCATGATTAAGCACTCAAAGCGTTGGCTGTCATGTCTCAGCAGGAAACTGCCAGTTTATTTTAGTATGTTTCATGTCCTCGGAACATTTCACAGTACTTTTCTACCTCCTGAGGAATTACTTCTGAACTGTAATTACTGGTTGCCACATTTGGATATATAACAATATCTACAGCAGGGTTTATCAAGCAACATTGAGAGAATGATCAGTTAAGATGTTGTCACATTATTATTTGAGGGATCTATTGGCTGGGGAAGCAGGAGAACTCCCTAGGGGGAGTTGCATGTTATACTCTTATGAGATCTTGTATGTCAGTCTGAGCATCTGAAAAACAGGACCTCAAATAACACTTATATGAAACATTGTTGGGTGTTGTGCTACTTTAAAGGAGCTAGGTAAATTCCCTGAACTCTCCACTTTTGTGAACTCCAAGCATGCTATTTGTTTAGTGGTCACTAGATTACCTGTTGTGCTTCTGTTCGCCGAGCTGGGAATTTGTGTTGCAGACATTTCGTCCCCTGTCTAGGTGACATCCTCGGTGCTTGGGAGCCTCCTGTGAAGCGCTTCTGTGATGTTTCCTCCAGCATTTATAGTGGTTTGTCTCTGCCGCTTCCGGTTGTCAGTTCCAGCTGTCCGCTGCAGTGGCCGGTATATTGGGTCCAGGTCGATGTGTTTGTTGATTGAATCTGTGGATGAGTCCCATGCCTGTAGGAATTCCCTGGCTGTTCTCTGTTTGGCTTGTCCTATAATAATAGTGTTGTCCCAGTTGAACTCCTGTTGCTTGTCATCTGCGTGTGTGGCTACACAACCAGCTATTCTTAGTAGCCACACACGCAGATGAAAAGCAACAGGAGTTCGACTGGGACAACACTACTATTACAGGACAAGCCAAACAGAGAACAGCCAGGGAATTCCTGGAGGCATGGCACTCACCCACAGATTCAATCAACAAACACATCTACCTGGACTCAATATACCGGCCACTGCAGCGGACAACTGGAACTGACAACCGGAAGCGGCAGAGACAAACCACTATAAATGCTGGAGGAAACATCACAGAAGCACTTCACAGGAGGCTCCCATGCGCTGAGGATGTCACCTAGACAGGAGACGAAATGTTTGCAACACAAATTCCCAGCTCGGCGAACAGAACCACAACAACGAGCACCCGAGCTACAAATCTTCTCACAAACTTTGAACTAGATTACCTTTCTGACCCTACACAAAGACTCAAAAACTTCAGGAAATTCATTCATTCATTACCATCTGGCTTGATCTTCTTAGTATGCTTTATGAAACAGTTGATTGCATGCCAAGAATTTATCCCTGACCTACCCTCTTAATAAATACATTGGTTTACACATCTCTCTTTACATAGACTGAAGGAAGGGAATCACACTATTCTCCATGTTCTATATTTTAAGAGGCTTTTAATGGTTCTGAATTTCAAACTGATGTCAAGCAATGTGCAAAAAAAAGCTTTATTTTTGAATTATGGACTAAAAAATGTCAAAAGCTTTAAACTAAGGAAACTGGAAAATGTAGTTTTTAGGATGATTTACTGGACTAATTGTGAGTTGTATGTACAATGCTGCCTTAAACAGTGGGGAGTGGGTGGTAGGGGGATGATGATAGATACATCAATTCCAAGTGTTTGTGTTCAGGGCAGTTTTGCCCAGAGGCAGTCAACCAGTTGTAGTGGGCACAGGAAAGGTCAGTGCAGTTCAACCACTTGATTGGTTTTTGAGGAAGTGGTTACAGCCCCGCAAAGAGAGTGCACCTCAATCTCTTTCCCTTTCCTGTGTGCATAAGTAACAGAACATTTTCCAATAGCTGTTCTCTTTCACCATCTCCCCTGCAAATTGCTCTCTCTGCAAATTGCCTGTTAAAAGGAAAGGAGGGAAAAGCAGCTTTGAGACGCTTTAAATGGAGTCATTTCACTACCCGTGAATGGAAACAGCATTAGTGTGTGGACAATCTCCCCTTGTCAGCAAAGAATGGAAATAAGTGGAAGAAATAGAATGATGTGATCCAAATTGGTCTGTTGAGCTGTTTTTTCTTTCCTTTCTCCTTTTTGCACCTAAAGTATCATTGTTTTGTCATTTTGTGTGTCTGTTTGTAGGTGTCTTGAAATTTTAAAAGTGGGAAGGGGTTGTTTTGGAGTTGCAATTCGTTCTTGCTGTTGGTTAGAAGCAGTTTAACATGAAAGTAGCTATTTGCTGTAATCAATTAAAATAACCTGGTGTGCACATTCTTTTAACCTGAATTAGACAGAGAAAATTGGGCATTTACGTTTTAGGCATGTTTTCACATTTATGACCATTTTTGGAATAGTGGGCTTGATTTCCAATGAATGACCCCTGTGAGCAAAGATATGTAGGGGCAGCTGTTCTGTGTTCCACGCATGGCAATTGGCATTGACTTCCGATTCTGGAAGTTGCTAATGCACAAAGGGACCTGTGCAGACAGTTGAGGGAATGTTGCTAGTGAGACAAAACATGATTTTCAAGGCATTTAGGGATGGCTAATAAATACAGTTTGACCGATTGCCTGCAGTCCAAGAAACAGTTTAAAAGAAGGTGTGCTTCTTAACCCTTCCTTTAAACATTACATGCCATGTGTATAGCTAACAGATTGCTGTAATGTTGTCTTCTTTGGCCAAAGGATGAATCTGTGTTCAGAAAATACCCTTGTAGGGAAGAAGAGTATTGATATGGAAGTTGTTTGGGTGGTGTGGTATGATATTTACAACACGTTGATTGAAATGCCAAGGTTTCATTCAGTCACCAATTTATTGGCTGTTATCCTTGTATTTCTCTACATGGGAAATATGCCAGCAAGCGTATGTTGCTAATCCAGGTTTCTGTTTTCATATTGTTCAACACATACTGATAAGAATCTCGAAGGAGATCACGATGTTTTAAAAATTGATTCATTTTGTGGGATTTGGGCATTTGGTGGTGAGCTGCCACCTTGAACCACTGCAGTCCACCTGCTGCGGGTGACCCATAAAGCCATTAGGGAGGGAATTCCAGGATTTTGACCTAGCGACAGTGAAGGAATGGTGATATATTTCCAAGTCAGAATGGTGATTGGCTTGGAGGGGAACTTACAGATGCTAATGCCATTTATCTGCTGCCATTGCCCTTCCAGATGGAAGTGGTTGTGGGTTTGGAAAGTGCTGTCTGAGGATCGTTGGTGAATTTTTGCAGTGCAGCTGTTACTGAGTGTTGGTGGTGGAGGGAGTGGATACTTGAGGATGTTGCGCCAGTCATGTGGGCTGTTTTGTCCTAGATGGTGTCAAGCTCCTTGAGGGTTGTTGGGTCTGCACTTGTCGAGGCAAGCAGGGAGTATTCCATCACACTCCTGACTTGTGCTTTGTAGATCGTTGTCAGCCTTTGGGGAGTCAGGAGGTGATTTACTTGCTGCAGTATTTCTAGCCTTTGACCTGCTCTTGTACCACTGCATTTATGTGGTGAGTTCAGTTAAATTTCTGTTCAATGATAATCCCCAGGATTTTGATACTGGGGCATTCAGTGATGATAATGCCATTTAATATCAAGGAGTGGTTAGACTGTCTCTTATTTAACAAAGTTCACTTGAAAATGTAACTAATTTTAACCAGGCCCAAATGTATCCCTAAATCTTGCAGATATTTTGTTATAGTCATCTGTTAGGTCTTCTAGATTAACAAAGTTCACTTGGGAGTGTAACTTCAAAAAAGTTCTGGGATTTACATAAGAAAGAACTGAAACCAATATGGTCATTCTAAAAGATGAGAGACTTAACAAACAATCCAGGTCTTTTTCCATCTATAATTTCAGTTACATGACATTGTAGACTTTTGCTATAAATTCCATGTCCTACAGTCTTACATTCCATAACCACCTGATGAAGGAGCAGCGCTCCGAAAGCTAGTGCTTCCAAATAAACCTGTTGGATTATAACCTGGTGTTTTGATTTTTAACTCTAGCATTTTGAATTGTTCAGGTAGAAGAGGGATTTTTTATACTTGCAAAGTGCAATTAACAAAGACCCAAACAAAAAAAAGCTTGTATTTTGATCGGAAGGACCCATAACAATGAGAGTTGGAACAAATGGCTGAGACAGGTTGTGGCTGTTCCACTTCTGCTAATGCTAGCCTGGACCTTGGTGTGTTAATGGGTTAGGAGAAAGTGAGGACTGCAGATGCTGGAGATCAGAACTAAAAAAGAGTGTTAATGGGTTAGTCAAGTATGAAAAATATTTCTTTCAGCCTACAAGTTTGACAATGCAACATCAGGAAATCTGATAGGAAATGTTGACCCATCTCATATGGAGAGATTGTTGTATGTGCTGACTTTAATATGCAGATTAAGATAGAGTGATGGATCATTTTGTCTCTCAGGACAAGCAGTTCCCTTCTGTGGGAAAAAAAATCAGCTGTGTTCTGTTGTTGGTGTTTTTTTTGTTCCATTGCCACATCTCCTTTTCAATGCTGCTGCTGCTTAACATTCAGGTGCTAAAAGTGAAAGCTTACCCCTTTTCTGTCCTTCATTGATTTAGGGAGGGGAAGATCAAATTCTGCAATCAGAACTAGACACCTTTTAGTGTGAAAGGATAAAGGACAGTGATGGATCAAGCGCCACTTATTGATAGGTTGGCTAGATTATTTATAGTTATGCTAGAAATCAGTTGTATAGCTAAAAAAGAAACTAACTGATGGTATAATTTTTGAGTCTTCAATTTAAGCACAAGCTTCCAGAAGTTGAATTTTTTTTTTCTATTCTGCAGGTTTGACTCGTGGGCAGGTATGGCTCTGGCTCGTGCTAGTCGTATCCAGGACAAACTGAATTCAAATGAATTGAAGAGCGATGGACCTATCTGGAAGCACTCAGTTGCTGTGCTGAATTGTTTTAAGCGAGCATTAGAGATAGACAGTTCTAATCTCTCACTGTGGATTGAATATGGCTCCATGTCCTATGCACTACACTCATTTGCTTCCCGCCAACTGAAACAGTGGAAAATGGAATTGCCATCAGAGGTTGTCCAACAGGTAAGAATCTAAAGCTGTTTACACTCCTGTCACAAACACAGCAGGAGAACAGCTAAGTGATGAAATTGCAAACTTGTACAGGTCGTTCTGTTATTACGCATGTTTCGTTAACACAAGTTTGCTGAATGTGATTGACAATTTGGGGATGCTATTTCTCCAGCATGAACTTTTAAAATGTGTGTTGTCTGTAACGCGATTACAGTGGCAACACTTTAAGTGCTGTTTCTAAAGCGCGATTTTCCTGTAATGTGGGGTTGCACAAGAATGCAACGATTGCATCATAGAAGAACTAACTATATGTAAATTACCCCATAGTGTTCTTGTATTCCATTATCTAATCTTTTACTGCTACATAAGAAATAGGAGTAGACTCTCTGGCCCCTTGAATCTGGTCTGCTATTCAATAAGATCACGGCTGATCTGATCATGGCCTCAACACCAATTTCCCTGCGTATCATCCACAACTCCTTGATTCCCTTGTCGATCAAAAACACATCTAACTTAACCATAAGAATGTTCTATGACCCATTCCCCATTGGTTTCCTACGAGAGAATTCCAAAGATTAATGATTCTCAGAAAAAAATTCTGTCTCATCTCGATGTCTAACTTCCTCATTTTGAGACGATGCCCTGGGCTCCAGATTCTCCTTTGAGGGGAAACATTCTCTCAGCATGTACCCAATCAAATCCCAGAACATTTTATATGTTTCAGTAATAGCACCTCTTATAAACTCCAATGAGTATAAGCACAACAGTCAAAATATTACAGCGGCAGCAGGCTGATCTACCTCTGAAAATCCTGGAAGTGGCTGCAAACATTCAGTAATGGAAGTGAAAATTCAAGAAGGTTAATGAAAATAGAATGGAGGAAACAGTGAAAAGCTACACCTCCACTCTACAGGCTGGTTCTCTCCTTTGTTTACTGCTGTTAGACTCACTCGTCTACTAAAGGATGATCAGAAAAGACTGGACAGGACAAAAAAATCAGAAGTGGCTTTGTGTTAAAGAGAGTTTGCACTGCTGGAGAAAGAGGATGTCCCAGAGGCTTGTCAATTTGACTAGAGCTAAGAAACAGAAAAGGTTCAATTATGTTGTTTGGATAATGCTTTTATTTGTCGCATTCATTGCCCATTGCTAATTGTCCAGAAGGTCACGAGTTGCCTACTTGAACTGCAGCACTCCTTGGGGTATAAGGGCAACTATGCTGCCATTAGGGAGGGAGTTCAGGATTTTCATCCAGTGACAATGAAGAAATAGTGATATAGTCCATATAGTTCCAAGTTAGAATGGTATGTGGCTTGGAAGGGAACTTGCAAGCAGTCATGTTCCCATGAATCTGCTGTCTTTGTATTTCTAGGTGATAGAGGTGTTGGATTTAGAAGAGGCTATTGTAAGAGGCTTAATGAGCTACTGCAGTCCCCCTTGTAGATGATACACACTAGAATCTGTAGGCAATCAACTAGTGGGAAAGATGTAGAGGAGCAAATTTAGAAGAAGTTACAGTTAGAAGGAAATTAAATGCAAACAATTGTTGAGTATTTATAATGGGGACTTTAAATATCTGAATATAAACTGGGTTAGTAGTTTTTAAAGGGCACAGTGGGGCAAGAGTTCTTTGGATGGGTTCAAGAGAAGTTTCTACACTAGTATGTTTTCAGTCCAGTGAGAAACGAAGCACTACTTGACAATGGGAAAGGATAATGAACAATCCAGGCAAGAATAAGTAATCAGGTTAAAGCCAACTTCATTGATGGAAAGAATGGTTCTAGGCTGAATTAACTGGAGTCAAACATTAGTGGAATAACAATAGCTGTAGTGGTCTATCTTCAAAGAAGAGTTGGTACGATCACAGACTCTGTATATTCCCTCAGGTGGAAGGTAAGGCAAACAAATTCAGAGTTCCCTGGATGACAAAAGATAGAAATTAAATTTTAAAAAAGTGTGCTTATGACTGATTTTGGGGAGGAAATACAGTCGAGACCAGGCACTGTATAGAAGTTTCAGAAAGAAGCTGTAAAAGAAGTTACAAGCAAAGATATGATATGAAAGAAGACTGGTGGCTAACGTAAAGGTGAATCCCAAAATCTTCTATTGCATATAAGTCGTAGAATGCTAGTAAACGAAAAAAAAAGTCTGGTTAGGCTCCAAAAATGCAAATTACACATCGAGGCAGAGGACATAGCTGAAGTGTTAAACAAATATTTCACATTTGTCCTTGCCAAGAAAGAAGATGCTATTCAGACCATGATGAAAGAAGCAGTTCAGTTGTTAAACTGATGAGAAGGCATTGGATAGGCAGTCTGCATTTAACGTTGACAAAATAGCATTACTGGGTAAAGTGTGTCCAAGGAAACTGAATTAAGTGAGAATGGAAATGGCAGAGGCACTAGGACTAATTTCTCAGTCTTCCTTAGAATCAGATGGTGTGAGAGGTTTAGAGAATTGTAAACAATATGATTAGGTTAGATTACTTACAGTGTGGAAGCAGGCCCTTCGGCCCAACAAGTCCACACCGACCCGCCAAAGTGCAACACACCCATACCCCTATACTTAACACTACGGGCAATTTAGCATGGCCAATTCACCTGACATGCACATTTTTGGACTGTGGGAGGAAACCGGAGCACCCGGAGGAAACCCACGCAGAGCCTGGGAGAATGTGCAAACGCCACACAGTCACTAGAGGCGGGAATTGAACCCGGATCTCTGACACTGTGAGGCAGCAGTGCTAACCACTGTGCCCTTATTCAAACAAGGATGTAAAGATAAGCCCAGCAACTGCAGACTAGTCACCTCAGCTTCAGTTGTGGATCAGAATCAAAATCAGAGGGCATAATTTTAAGGTGAGAGGAGAAAGATATAAAAGACAGAGACCTGAAACAAAGGTTTAAAAAGATATGGGCCAATGCAGACAAATGGGTCTAAGTTTAGTTTGGGAAACTATGCCAGCATGGCTGAGTCAAACAAAAAGGTCTGTTTCTGTGCTGTATGATAACTCTAGAGATTATAATTTGGGACAAATTTATTCATCACATGTAGATTGATTAAGGAAAGCCAGCATGGACTATTTAAGGGATGATCATGTTTGAATAACTTGGAGTTTTCTTAAGAGGGTTAATCAGAACAATGCTGTGATGTGGCTTACATGGACATAAGAACAGAGGAAATTGTAGCAGAAGAAGGAATTCAGCCCCTCAAGCTTGCGCATCATACAATATGATCATGGTTGCCCCAGCCCTCTTCCATAGCCCTCAACTCCTCAGTTTAAAACTCTCTCTGCCTCCTCTTTAAATGTGATTTAGCTTCCATAACACTCGGGTACAGAATTACAGACACTCTCTGCATTCTAGAAGAAGAAGTTTGTTCACATCTCTGTTTTAGATTAATGACCCCCTATATACTGTAACTATGAAGATCTGGCTCAGGAAATACCTTCTCAATATTTAATCTGTCAAGCCCCCTCAAAATCTTGTATATTTCAATCAGATCTCTCAATATTCTCCTAAAGTCCATTGAATAAAGGTCTAACTGTTTGGCTGTTCTTGATGAGTCAGTCAGGTCATTCCAGGAATCAACTGAACAGCCACCAGGGATCAAAACAGTACTCAGTACTCCAGGTGTGGACAGACCAACAGCCTATACAGTTGTTACAAGACTTCCCTATTTTTAGACTCACCAGCAATAAAGACTAAAATTCTATTTGCTGCCTTAATCACTTCATATATGTGCATGCTAACTTGTGTTTCATGAACAAGAGCGCCAAGATCTCTCTATGCTGCCTTTTTTGAAGTCTGTCTCCATTTAAAAATTTACTTTTTGATTCTTCCTACTAAAGTACATGGTACATTTTGCTGTATTTTGTTCTATTTATCAAATGCTTGTCCACTCACTGAACCTAATTTTATATTTCCATACAGATTTCTTGTGTTCTCATCACAAAATGCCTTCCCACCTATTTTTAGATTAGATTTAGATTAGATTACAGTGTGGAAACAGACCCTTCGGCCCAACAAGTCCACACTGCCCTGCCGAAGCGCAATCTACCCCTTACCTAACACTACGGGCAATTTAGCATGGCCAATTCACCTGACCTGCACATCTTTGGACTGTGGGAGGAAACCGGAGCACCCGGAGGAAACCCACGCAGACACGGGGAGAATGTGCAAACTCCACACAGTGAGTCGCCTGAGGTGGGAATTGAACCCGGGTCTCTGGCGCTGTGAGGCAGCAGTGCTAACCACAGTGCCACTGTGCCGCCCACTGAATGACTATGGGGAAATGGCAGACATGTTGAGTAACTACTTTCCCTCAGTATTTACATAGAAAAGGAGGATAGCTTGCCCAAGGAAATTAATTATGGATTGGGAACAGGGACTGCATCAAATTAATAAAAGGAAAATATCAGTAAAGAGGAAATGAATGGAACTAAAGGATGACAAATCCCTGGACTGAATGGTTAACACCTGAGGATATTGAAGTAGGGAGCATGTTGCGAACACCCTAACTATAATCTTTTGAATTCCCTAGACACAGGAGTTGTTGCTCTGAATTCAAAGATTGCATGTCACTCTGCTTTTTAAGAAAGATGAAGGATGTAAACCGGGGAATTACAGACTAGTTGGCCTGACATCTGTCATGGGAAATGATTGAAGTCTGTAAATCGAGGGTAGGGTAACTGAACAGTTTGAAATTTTTCAGTTAATCGGGGAGAGCCAGCATGGTAGGTCATGCCTGACAAACCTCATTGAATTTTTTAAAGAGGTGACTAAGGTTGGACAGGGGAATGTCTATGGATGTTGTTTATATGGGCTTCCAGAAGGCATTTGATAAAGTCTGTTAAGTAAGTTAGAAGCCCAGAGAATGGAGAATAAGTTACTGACATGGCTGAGAGACTGGTTGAGTGGCAGGTGATAGAAAATGGGGATAACGTAGGTGCTCAGACTGGCAGGATGTGCGTTAGGGCCTCAACTATTCACATTACTTATTAACAATTTGAATAATGGCATAGAAAGTTATGTATGCAAATTTGCTGATGACACAGTTAGGCAGAATTGTAGACAGTGTAGATAATAAAATCTAATTATAAAATTACAAAGGCATAGACTAAATGAATGGGCAAAATTGTGGCAAATGGAGTTTAGTGTAAGCAAGCGAGGTTAGATTGTATGAAGTTCAAAGTTTGTGCGAAGATTTGTAGCTCGGGTGCTCGTTGTTGTGGTTCTGTTCGCCGAGCTGGAAGTTAAATACAGTGGATGCCCAAAGAAGCTTTGTGGTTCAGGTGCATAGATCTTGGCATTGTAACAAACAGGTACAGAAAATAATCAAGAAAGCTAATGAAATTTTGACCTTTCTAGAGGACTGGAGTACAACGATGCAAACATTTTGCTGCAGTTATACAAATCCCTGGTTAGACCCTATTTGGAATACTGTGAGCAGATCTAGGCACCACACCTTAGAAGGATATATTAGCCTTGGAGGGAGATTTACAAGAATGATACCTAGACTTAAGGGGTTAGGTTAGAGGAGAGATTATATAAGAGCCGTTTGCTTTCTCTAGAATTTAGAAGGTTAAGGGATGATCTGATTGGAGTCTTAAGGATATTCAGAAGAAAAGACAGGGTACATAAAAGATAAACTATTTCCATTGTTTGATGATTCTTGAACTCTGAGTATAGTATGAGAATTAAGGTTGGACCATTCTGGAGAGATGTTAGAAAGCATTTCTACACAGGAAGGGTGATAGAAGTTTGGAATCCTCTTCCACAAGTGGCTGTTGATGTAGGATCAGTTGTTAGTTTTAAATCTGAGATGGATAATGGTTTGTTAAACAAACGTGTGAAGGGATATGGGCCAAAGGCCAAAGTATATGGAGTCAGCCATGATCTCATTGAATGGTGGAACATGCACAGAGTGGCGTACTCCTGTTCACGTGTTACTAGATGGTGCTGCAGAGGTAATATCACTAGGCTAGTAATAGAGGCCCAGACTAATGCTCAGGGTTCAAATATGACCAAGGCAGCTGATGGAAATTACATTCAATTAATTAATAAAAGTGGGATTCAAAGTTAGATGCAGCAATGGTGACCATGAAACTATAATTTATTGTTCAAAGTTTGTGAGAAGATTTATAGCTCGGGTGCTCGTTGTTGTGGTTCTGTTCGCCGAGCTGGGAATTTGTGTTGCAGATGTTTCGTGGATGAGTGCCATGCCTCTATGAATTCCCTGGCTGTTCTCTGTTTGACTTGTCCTATAATAGTAGTGTTGTCCCAGTCGAATTCATGTTGCTTGTCATCTGCGTGTGTGGCTACTAAGGATAGCTGGTCGTGTCGTTTTGTGGCTAGTTGGTGTTCATGGATGTGGATCGTTAGCTGTCTTCCTGTTTGTCCTATGTAGTGTTTTGTGCAGTCCTTGCATGGGATTTTGTACACTACATTGGTACAATGTAGCCACGAAACGACATGACCAGCTATCTTTAGTAGGCACACACGCAAATGACAAGCAACATGAATTCAACTGGGACAACACTACTATTATAGGACAAGCCAACAGAGAACAGCCAGGGAATTCCTAGAGGCATGGCACTCATCCACAGATTCAATCAATAAGCACATCGACATGGACCCAATGTACTGACCACTGCAACGGACAGCTGGAACTGACAACCAGCAGCGGCAGAGACAAACCACTATAAATGCTGGAGGAAAGATCACAGAAGCGCTTCACAGGAGGCTCCCAAGCACTGAGGATGTCACCTGGACAGGGGATGAAACGTCTGCAACACAAATTCCCAGCTCGGCGAACATAACCACAATAATTTATTGTAATAAAAACTCATTTCGTTTACTGATATCGGGGTGGGGGTGGGAATCCAGGGGGATAGTGAGGAAAGCGATCAATCTGAGACTGGTACAGTTGAGAAAAGAAGCGAGTCAGTCAGGGCAGGTAGGGACAAAGTGTAGAATAAGGTAGGACTGGTGAATTAAACTGTATTTCATTGCAAAAGGCCTAACAGGGAAGGCAGATGAACTCAGGGCATGGTTAGGAACATGGGACTGGGATATCATAGCAATTACGGAAACATGGCTCAGGGATGGACAGGACTGGCAGCTTAATGTTCCAGGATACAAATGCTACAGGAAGGATAGAAAGGGAGGCAAGAGAGGAGGGGGAGTGGTGTTTTCGATAAGGGATAGCATTACAGCTGTGCTGAGGGAGGATATTCCCAGAAATACATCCAGGGAAGTTATTTGCGTGGAACTGAGAAATAAGAAAGGGGTGATCACCTTATTGGGATTGTATTATAGAACCTCTAATAGTCAGAGGGAAATTGAGAAACAAATTTGTAGGACATCTCCGTTATCTGTAAGAATAATAGGGTGGTTGTGGTAGGGGATTTTAACTTTCCAAACATGGACTGGGACTGCCATAGTGTTAAGGGTTTAGATGGAGAGGAATTTAAGTGTGTACAAGAAAGTTTTCTGATTCAGTATGTGAATGTACCTACTAGAGAAGGTGCAAAACTTGACCTACTCTTGGGAAATAAGGCAGGGCAGGTGACTGAGGTGTCAGTGGGGGAGCACTTTGGGCCCAGCGACCATAATTCTATTAGATTTAAAATAGTGATGGAAAAGGATAGATCAGGTCTAAAAGTTGAAGTTCTAAATTGGAGAAAGGCTAATTTTGATGGTTTTTGGAAAGAAATTTCAAAAGCTGATTTGAGGCAGATGTTTGCACGTAAAGGGACGGTTGGAAAATGGGAAGTCTTCAGAAATGAGGTAACGAGATTCCAGAGAAAGTATATTCCTGTCAGAGTGAAAGATGGTAAGGACAAGCCAGGGAACTATAGACTGTGGTGGGCAGGTTGTTAGGGAAAATCCTGAGGAACAGGATGTACACGTATTTGGAAAGGCAAGGACTGATTAGAGATAGTCAACATTGTTTTGTATGTGGGAAATCATGTCTCACAAACTTGATTGAGTTTTTTGAAGAAATAACAAAGAGGATTGATGAGGGCAGAGCGGTAGATGTGATCTATATGGACTTCAGTAATGCATTCGACAAGGTTCCCCATGGGAGACAGATTAGCAAGGTTAGATCTCATGGAATACAGGGAGAACTAGCCATTTGGATACAGAACTGGCTCAAAGGTCAAAGGTAGAGGGTGGTGGTGGAGGGTTGTTTTTCAGACTGGAGGCCTGTGACCAGTGGAGTGCCACAAGGATCGGTGCTGGGCCCTCTACGTTTTGTCATTTACATAAATGATTTGGATGCGAGCATAAGAGGTACAGTTAGTAAGTT
>NC_057734.1:48514956-48516342 GCF_004010195.1 Chiloscyllium plagiosum
TGTGCAGGTTCATAGTTCCTTGAAAGTGGATTCGCAGGTAGATAAGATAGTGAGGAAGGCTTTTGGTATGCTTTCCTTTATTGGTCAGAGTATTGAGTACAGGAGTTGGGAGGTCATGTTGCAGCTGTACAGGACATTGGTTAGGCCACTGTTGGAATATTGCATGCAATTCTGGTCTCCTTCCTATCAGAAGGATGTTGAGACTTGAAAGGTTTAGAAAAGATTTATAAAGATGTTGCCAGGTTTGGAGGATTTGAGTGATAGGGAGAAGCTGAATAGGCTGGGGCTGTTTCTCCTGGAGTGTTGGAAGCTGAGGGGTGACCTTATAGAGGTTTATAAAATCATGAGGGGCATGGATAGGGTAAATAGACAAGGCCTTTTCCCTAGGGTGGGGCAGTCAAGAACTAGAGGGCATAGTTTAGAGTGAGGGGAAAGATATAAAAGAGATCTGAAGGACAACGTTTTCACTGAGGCTGGTACGGGTATGGAATGAGCTGCCAGAGGATGTAGTGGAGGCTGGTACAATTGCAACATTTAAAAGGCATTTGGATGTGTATATGAATAGGAAGGGTTTGGAGGGATGTGGGCTGGGTACTGGCAAATGGGACCTGATTTGGTTGGGATATCTGGTCGGCATGAACGAGTTCGACCGAAGGGTCTGTTTATGCTGTACATCTGTGACTCTGCTTGCTGTGTCAATATCTGCTCTTGGCTTGTCTCCACCATCTGATCAAGCAGTATGTCTGCGAATTCCACTCAACTTTCATATCATATTCTTTGATCTCTCCTGTTATAGCTGGTGACTTTGTAACCCCATTACCATACAGTCAAGAGAAATCCCAGGATATGTGTCCCGCAATAGTTCAGTAACTTCTCTGTCCCCTTCAGAGTTTCCTTTTTACCTTGTGGTAAATTATCCTTGTGAAATTCACCAAGATATATCCTTCCCCTTCCACGTGAGGATTTCTCTTTACTCCAATTTCTATCCCTCCTGGATTAAAATTGATTTTGGCAGCCAATCTTTAATTTATAAACTAACTTTCAATCATCAGCCATTTCAGTTGCTAATCTTGCTGTTTTAACTCTCTGCTCTTCCACATGAGTTCTCACTACTTCAGGCAGTGAATTTTTGAACTCCTGTCTAAATTGTAACTTAAGTTCAAACTCCCTGTCTGCCTGGTAAAAACAATGACTGCAGATGCTGGAAACCAGATTCTGGATTAGTGGTGCTGGAAGAGCACAGCAGTTCAGGCAGCATCCAAGGAGCAGTAAAATCGACGTGTCGGGCAAAAGCCCTTCATCAGGAATAAAGGCAGAGAGCCTGGAGCGTGGAGAGATAAGCTAAAGGAGGGTGGCGGTGGGGAGAAAGTAGCATAGAATACAATA
>NC_057734.1:48516917-48518617 GCF_004010195.1 Chiloscyllium plagiosum
GGAGGTGCGGGGTGTGGATGAGATGCGTTGGAGGGCATCTTTAACCATGTGGGAAGGGAAATTGCGGTCTCTAGAGAAGGAGGCCATCTGGTGTGTTCTATGGTGGAACCGCTCCTCCTGGGAGCAGATACGGCGGAGGCGGAGGAATTGGGAATACGGGATGGCATTTTTGCAAGAGGTAGGGTGGGAAGAGGTGTAATCCAGGTAGCTGTGGGAGTCCCTGTCTGTCTTTTTGTCTTTCCTCTCTCTCTCTTTTTGTTCTGCCAGCGCAATTTATTCGATTTCTCTTTCCTCTGTTTTTAATTGTCATTCAAACTGTTTTATTTCTGTTGCCCTTTCCTTGTCTTTTGCCTGTAACTCAAACTGCTTCATTTTCCATTGAATTATAGCCATCTCTAAAGATTCTGATCGTGTTTCCAACAAACTTAAATGCTGAGCCATTGCTGTAATTTATCTCTCCTTTCCTCACAGAAGGAGGCAGCTCCAGCTGCTAATTCTGCTAACTCCAGCAGCTTAGTCTTAATCATCTTTTGCAAAACCCCCAAATTCACTTCTTTCCCCCCTACCCTGAAAACTCTTGGTGACTGAAAGAGCCATTGCTATCCCAGATACTATTTAAACCAACCTAATACAACACCTGGAACAAAAACACTAACACCCACAGCTCGCTTTTGAGTCCAACGACCCTAATCCCAATTTGGAACTACAGAACCAATCCTGGATGAGCCCCCTCCTGTTATGGACCAGGCCAGATCCCTTCAAAACATTTGAAGAAAGTAGCACAGACCCTAACTTTGCTAGTTGTTTTATGCAGGTGTAACGCAGATATTCCAGGAAGGATTCAGCTGTCAAACCAATTTATTAAATAAAACAAAATTTATTTACAATATTAGCGAATGAAACACAAACAAAAGAGAACGGAATACAAAATAACTTATCCTGTCTGAAAGCCCAACAGATTATATCAACTTAATGATGCTGTGCCCAATGCTTGCAACAATCCCCATAAATACCCCTTGGTGTGAAAGGTAAATCAAAAACAGGGTCTTGCAGGAGACCGAGAGAGAGATAGCAGCATGGAACACCCTCTTCCATGTAGCTGTTTCTTGGATCAGCAGCATCAACTGCCTGTGTGCTTTCAGTGAATAGCCAGACTGCCAAAACCAAATGAAACCAGAGAAAATCTGAGCCTGGAGAACTGGTCACTACCCTTTCATTGTACGAGTGTTTTTTTTAATACTTAAAAGTGTTTTGCCTGATGCAGTATCTGTTAGCTATAATCAAATTGCCCCTAAAACCCTTCAAACTTAGACTTTTTGGAGTCTGTCTCTTTCAGAACTTATCTTGGCGAAAAAAAACCCAAGAGCAATATGACCTTGTTAAAGGAGCAACGTCATTGTAATATTGTGGACTGTTTACTGCCCTCTGAAATGGTGCAGCAAGCCAATCAGTTCAATGTCAGATTGGAATGGGCAGCAAATGCAGTCCTCACAATGACCTCCATATTTCATGGAAAGATATAAAAAAATACAATGAGTAGCAGATGGTTGATTTCTTTGTTATGACAGTCTGAAAGAGTTTGTTGCAAGTACTGTGCTTTGGGTGAGGGAAGAAAGCTTCTTTTTGTCATTGTTACAATACTTTGAATAATTCAGCTGATGCTGAGCTTGTGTTTTCTGTAGCTGGGTGTAGCAGAAAGA
>NC_057734.1:48519117-48579478 GCF_004010195.1 Chiloscyllium plagiosum
ACCTGCTGTGCTTTTCCAGCACCACACTCTCAATAGTGTGATATGGAACTTTGTTGAGTAGGAATTATGGAATTCGAGACGTTTGATGAATCAAATTTATTTTAACTTGAATCAAATTTATTTTAACTTGAATCACATGGTGTGGGTATTTTTAAACTAAATTTTATGGCTAAGATTGAATATTAGTTTTAGAAATTTCCTTCTCAGTGTTTGTTTGTCACGTATGTTTTATCTTTCATTTCATGTTCCGTTCATTATCTGACTCAGGGACAGGCAGTTAATATACTGGTGACTTTCCTACCAACATTGACTTGTAACTAGGTGACTTAAAGTGATCTGTGTCTTCTCATTCAGTGTGGAAATATGTTTGGGTCAAAGAGGGGCAGTTGTGGTTTTGCTATTTCAGATCACAGATGATTTACAATGTTCAGTGAGCTTGTGGTCACTGTCTTTGTTGTGCATCACAGATGGAAGAGCGAAGGGACAGTATGCTCGAGACAGCTAAGCAATGTTTTCTATCAGCAACACACTGTGAAGGAGATGGCGATGAGGAGGAGTGGCTCATTCACTACATGTTGGGCAAGATAGCAGAAAAGCAGAAACAACCGCCAAAGGAATATCTGGAACATTACAAGCAGGTCAGTGGTTCCTTGTACAATATTAAATTTTTCTGACATCGGAGGATTCTCAACTTATTATATCTAAAGAACACTGGGGCTACATCAATAAAATTATGAGTGATGGCATGACTTGCCCAATTGCTATGTTTGTAATAGGACTTGTTTATGATGGCCTGGTGCACTAGAAGTGGGAGAGCCTGCTCTAGCCTATTCATTTAAGAGGTTGCTCTCGAATACCAGTGGGATCTAGATAATCTTGTTGTTCAGAGAACAGGCTAACCTTTAGAATTTCACAGCAAACTGGCGCAATGCTTCATAGCATCTTTTTTTAAGTGTGTTTGGATGAAATATTATGTCTGATAGATGCCATGCCTGAGGTCCTTACCTTTTTTCTTTACAGTAAGTTGTCAGATGCATACAAGCTCATACAAATCTTCTCAAAACTCGCTCATACAGTACAATGTCAACAACATCTATCAAACTCATTAAATCTTGTAATCTTGATTTATTCAGGTATGACTCTGGAGTAACCTTTCCGTTTCTGCACATGTGTATGTTCCCTACACCTAAATTGATAAAGATTCTCAGCAGGGCCATTTCAGAGGAGCAAAATATTAAAAGGCTGAGAACACAGTGGTTTAAGTTAACAAGGGATGGTGGGTGATGTTGTGGTCATATTACTAGACTTGTAATTCAAAGACCAATCCTATAAGGACATGCATTCACATCTCGCCATACCAGCCAGTGGAATTTCAATTCAATTCATTAATAAATCTTGAATTTAAAGCTTTTATCATGGTGATGATGGTAATCATGGGATTCTAATTAATTGCTATTAAAACCCACCTTTTTCATTAATTTCCTGGGCTGCAGATGATTCCAGATCCACTAAGTGGTTGCCTCTTAACTGCCCTCCTGAAATGACCTAACAAGCCACTTTATTCATGGACATTTAAGGATGGGCAGCAAATCTGGCCTCGTCAGTGGTACCCGTAATTGTTCCCAAAAAAATGCAAATAGCCTAACTGTATTCTTGGTTTTGGCAGAAATCGAACAGTGAAGATACATTGTCTTGGTGTTTTTTATTTGAATCCCTGTTCTGCGTGCCAGACCAAAGAGGTTCTTAAACATGTTGATCTTGATTATTTTTAAAATTTCCATAAATTGGACTTGACAAGGGCTAAAATTCAGCTGCAATCTTGTGCTACAATAATGTTTCACTTCTGAAATGGTAATGGTTTCTCTAACCCCTCATTTTATTGAGGCATCCTCATCGAAGTCGATCTTAGAGCAAACAAAAATGACACAATGAGCTGTTGCAAGTCAAGTAGTATCCTAAAGTAGGATTTTCAGCAGCTGCAAAACCGACTAATTGAAGTTGAATTGCAGGGAGATTAGAATTTATTCCCTTTACTATAGTAAGCATCATTATGAAGAAATACAGGACAGCAGATGTCTTGCTTCAAAGTCTCTGCATATGGTGCTATCAAAAGTTCAATGAAAATGACTTCTGCATTTATTTTCTAGTTAATTCCTAATTCAGTTAATGAGGTATTTACATGCAAAAGGATGTCAATGTGAGCTGTCAGGGAAACTTGCTCAAGAAGACTGTAAGTTGATAGGTGTGTCTAGTGAGAGACGAAACTGAGTTGCGTATCTGTCCAAGCATTAACTCGAATGTGGGATAGAAACTTAATAGGATGTTGGGGGAATTCCTGACCTTTGTGTAATTTACGTTTGTTCAGTCAAAACATACCCAGTTTTAAGAAGAGGTAAAGCACTCAAGTTCATCCTTTGATAGATTACCTGTATAATGGACAAGTTGATATCTCAATTCTGTGGGTCTCCAGAATTACATTCAACAATTTTTTTGAACCCTGATTTTAATAGCTTGGAAGAAATACTGTGGTGGCAAGGGGACAGAAAGAATTCGGGTTGGGAGACTTCAATATCCACTATCATGAGTGGCTAACCATCACCAGTACTGACAGAGTTGGTCAAGTCCAAAAGGACATTACTGCTATACTGGGTCTGCTGTAGGTGTTGGGTGAAAAAAGTACTTGCCCTCATTCTCATCACCTAACCTGATGCATCTGTCAAGACAACATCAGGAAGAGTGAGCACTGCAATCTGTATGGAAGCAGAGTCCTGTCCTCACATTAATGACACCCTCCATTGTGCTATGTGCTATGACTACCATAACTAAATAGGTTAGATTTTGAACACATCAAGCAACTGAAGACTGGGCATTCCTGAGGTATTTGGATGATCAACAGTACCAGATTCCTTTTGAATCATTCATGGATGTGGCTGCCCCTGGCTGAGCCAGCATTTACTATTCAATCATAATTGTCCTTCAAGGAAATGCAACTGCAAAGTCTGGCATATGTCTCATTCTCCCATCAAACACTGGTTCACTTTGGTTCAATGATAAGCACAGGAGGACATGCCGAGGGTAGGACCAGGCATACCTAAAATAGAGATGAGGCTGCAACACGGGATTACCAAGGTGTCAATTAGCATATGCAGCAAGTGCTCGACAGATAATTCAACAACCAAAGGGTCAGATCTAAGCTCTGCAGTCCTTCCACATCCAGTTGTTAATAATGGTGGGCAATTAAACAACTCACTGGAGAAGGTGGCTCCACAAACCTCCCCATCCTAAATGATGGGGGAGCTCAGCATATAATAAGGCTACAAAAGATAAGGCTGAAACATTTGCAACAATATTCAGCCCAGCAGTGACAAGTGGCTGATCAATCTCAGCCTCCTCCAGAGTAATAGAGTCATATAGCACAGAAAAGACCCTTCAGCCCATTGAGTTCTCAGGCATCACAGATGTAAGTCTTCAGGCAATTTAATTCATTCCACATGATATCAAGAAACAACTCAATACACTAGATGCTGCAAAGGCTCTGGGCCCTGACAAAGTTCCAGCTGTAGTCCTGAAGATTTCTGTTCTGGAACTCGCTGTGGCCCTAGCAAAACTGTTTTAGTGCAGCTACAACACTGGCATCGACTCTGCAGTGGTTAGTGTTAGGGTTTCACAGCTATGTCCTGTGCACAAAAAGCACATCCATTCAATCCTGCCCATTATGCTCCATCAGACTACTCTCTATCATCAGTGAATCAGAAGGGAGACAATGGCTTAGTGGTATGATCGTGAGACTATTAATCTGGAAACTCAGCTCATGTTTTGGGAGGCCAGGTTCAAGTCCATCCACACCATATAGTGGTATTTGAATTGAATTTTTAAAAAAAGTCTGCAACTTAGTGGGCGGCACGATGGCACAGTGGTTAGCACTGCTGCCTCACAGCGCCAGAGACCCGGGTTCAATTCCCGCCTCAAGCGACTGACTGTGTGGAGTTTGCACGTTCTCCCCGTGTCTGCGTGGGTTTCCTCTGGGTGCTCCGGTTTCCTCCCACAGTCCAAAGATGTGCAGGGTCAGGTGAATTGGCCATACTAAAATTGCCCGTAGTGTTAGGTAAGGGGTAAATGTAGGGGTATGGGTGGGTTTCGCTTCGGCGGGTCAGTGTGGACTTGTTGGGCCGAAGGGCCTGTTTCCACACTGTAATCTAATTTAATCTAATCTAATCTAATCTAATCTAATCTAATCTAATCTAATCTAAGAATCTACTGATGACCATGAAAGCATTGTCGATCGTCAGAAAAACCCGTCTGGCTCACTTGGTCTGATTTACACATGACTCCAGATCCACAGCAATGTGGTTGACTGTCAATTGCCCTCTGAACTGGCCTCGTAAACTACTTAGTTGTTTCAATTGCAATGAACTTTCAACAAAGAAATGCAACCAACAGGCCACTTGGCACTGGAAAAGACAGCAGCAGAAACATCCCTGTCAACCCTGCAAAGTCTTCCTCCCTAACAAATGGGAGCTAGTGCCATAAGTGGGAGGGCTGTCTCACAGGCTAGTCAAACAACAGCCTGACATAGTCATAGTCACTGTAATCATACCTTACAATGTTTCAGACACCACCATCGCCATCTCTGGATATGAGCTCTACCACAGGTAGGACAGGCCCAGTAGAGGTGGCAGCACAGTGGTATACAGTGGGAGGTGGTTACCCTGGGAGTTCTCAACATTGACTCCCGTTCCCATGAAGTCTCATGGTATTAGTATAAACACGGACAAGGAAACCACCTGCTTACAACGTCTTCTCCTTTGGCTGATGAATTGGCGGTACTTCATGTTGAACAACAGTTAGAGGAAGCACTGAGGGAGGAATGGGTGGTGGTGGGGGTTGGAATTCAATGTCCACCGACTGAATGTGTCTCAGTAGCAGCATTACTGATTGGGCTGGTCAGGTCCTAAAGGATATAGCTGCTAGACTGGGTGTCTGGCAGGTGGTAAGGGAACCAACATGGGGGAAACACATACCTGATCTCCTCCTTACCTGTCTGCCAGTCAATGACAGTATTGGTAAGAATGACCACGCATAGTCCTTGTGGAGACGAAGTCACGCTTTCACATTGAGAATAACCTTTCATTGTTTTGTGTGGCACTATCACCGTGCTAAATGGGACAGACTTTGAGCAGATCTAGCAACTCCAGACTGAGTATCCATGAGGCACTGTGGGCTATCGTCAAAAGCAGAATTGTACTCCAACCCAAACTGCAACCTTGTGGCCCAGCATATTCCCCAATCAACCATTACCACCAAGCCCAGGGATCAACCCTGTTTCAATGGAGAGTGCAGGAGGGCATGCTAGGAGCAGCACCAGGAATACCTAAAAAAAGAAGTGTCCACCTGATGAAGCCACCAAACAGGACTACTTGCATGCCAGACAACATAAGCAGCAAGTGATAGATTTGAGCTAAGTGATCCCATGCCAATAGACCAGATCTATGCTCTGCAGTCCTGCCGCATTCAGTTGTGAATGGTGGAGGACAATAGAACAACAGATATCCCCATCTTCATTAATGGGCATCAGCGCAAAAGATAAGGCTGAAACATTTGCAGCAATCTTCAGCCAGAAGTGTCGAGTGGATGATCCATCTCAACCTCCTCCAGTGATCCTCAGCATTACAATTACCTGTCTTCAGTCAATTAAATTAAATTCATTCCACACGATATTAAGACTTTTGCTCCAGAACTGGCCATTCCACTAGCCACGCTCTTCCAGTACCGTTACAACATTGGCATCTACTCTGCAATGTGGAAAATTCCCCCGGTATGTCATATCCACAAAAAGCAGGACAAATCCAACCCGGCCATCAGTGTACTCCTGATCATCATTAGTAATGTGATGGAAGGCGTCATATCAGTGCTATCGAGCAGCACTTGCTCAGCAGTAACCTGATTGATGCTCAGTTTGGGTTCTGCCAGGGCCACTCAGTTCCTGACCTCATTACAGCCTTGGTTTAAGCACAGATAGAACAGCTGAATTCCAGAAGTGAGGTGAGAGCGACAACCCTTGACATCAATGCCACATTTGATCGAGTCTGGCATTAGAGACTAGAGTTAATAGGAATTGGAGAAACCCTGTGCTGTTTGGATTTAGACTTCACACCTCGGAAGATGGTTGTAGTTGTTGAATGTCACTCATCTCAGCTCCAGGACATCACTGCAAGAATTCTTCAGCCTAGTATCCTAGGCCCAACCATCTTCAGCTGCTTTATCAATGAGCTTTCCACTATCGTAAGGTCAGGATTAGGGATGCTCATTGTACAATGTACTGTACCATTTGAGTCTCCACACATGCAAAAGCAGTCTGTGTCCAAAATTGGCAACACCTAGTGACTATCCAGCTTGAGCTGACAAGTGGCAAGTGATATTCACATCACAAGAATCAGGCAGTGTCCATTTCTAACAAGAGAGAATCTAACCACTGCCCCTTGACATTCAGTAGCTTTAACATTGCTGAATTCCCCCATATCATCATCTGAGGATTACTATTCACCATAAACTCAGCTGGATAGATAAATAAGTACTGTGGCTACAACAGCAGGTCACAATGTATGATTCCTTCAGCAAGTAACTCTCCTCCTGAGGTACAAGTCAGGAGAGTGATGGCATTCCCTCCACTTACCTGGATGAGTGTAGTTCCAATAACACTTGAGAAGCTTGACATCATCCAGGGCAAATCATTCCACATGATTGTTTTGTGATGTGTCATACCCTCCCTCCACCACCACCAACAGTCCAGAACAAACGTGTACTATCTGCAAGACGCACTGCAGAAACTCACCAATGTGTCTTAGGCAGCACCTTCCAAACCTGTGCATATTTCTATCTAGGCAGCAAAAACATGGGAACACCACCACCTGAAAATTCCCATCCCCACCACACCCCATCTTGACTTGGAAATACAGCAAATTTTGTTTTAATTAGCACCTTAGGAACTGGCACTCAATAAACCGGCAAAAATTATACACCTCAAATATTGCAAAGTTTGCAGTACTATTCTGTCCAGTTATTATAGTTCTTTATTTACCTCAATATAAGTATACTTGTTCAATCGAATGGCCACATAAAGTATCAACAGTTGATTTAATTTCGAGTTAATTTCTCCATAAATACTGCATCAAGTCCCAAGTTGTCAGTTGAGGGTGCAAGCGAGAAGGGTCCCTGCTGGTAAGTTTTATTTCAGCCAAAGTTGCATTATTATTTAACTGATGTTGTAAATAAAGGATACCAGTGATGTGTATGACCCTTGCATTATATTTCTATTACTTAGTGTGTATTTTTACATTGATTATGATGACCTCTTAATCAACTGGAATATTTAATCACCTGGCACACTCATCATAAGTTTGCTATATACCACTTCATTGTCGCTCAATCAAAATCCTGGAGTTCTCTCTGTAACGGCATTGAGATGGTCGCTAGACCAATGGACAGTACGAGGCATCTGCTCATCACCACGTTGTCAAGAGCAATTAGGGATGAGCATTAAATAATGGCTTCTGACCAGCTGTGTCCACATCTCCTGCCTGTATTTTTAAAAAATGCATTTTTGTTTTGTTTGTATAAAATTCACTGTGCTCCTGAGCTGCCCCCTCTTCATGTCACATCAATAATCTGGCCTACCCAGGCGCAGGGAATGTGGCAATGTTCCCATCCACCACCACTTTGTTCTAGTTTCTCAATGCTTCATTTACATGATAATTTGTTACAGTTATTCCTGTCACTGCAATCTGATGTTTGACCCCATCTGAGGCAAACCAGTTATATTAGAAATACTAGAAATAGACACAGAAATAGGTCATTTGAATCTTTGTCTCTGGTGCTTTTCTGTTCATGAGAACTGGATTTGATTCACTTTTTCTCTCATCTGAGTCTTTATTATACTTCTTGAAATATTGTTTTTGAAGCAGCTATCTAATTCTCAGTTTCTCATAGACTTTGCCCTGGGTTCGTGGCTGAGATCCAGTCCAAGCACCATTATCCTGTGAATATTTTCTTCTAACTTTCATTTACTGCGTTTTGTTCCAACCTTAACTTTGTGCCCCTTGCAATTGTCTCTACAACCAGTGGAAGTAACACACCATTGTTTAAATTTTTTGTATCTTAAAGAGCTTTATCAAGTTGCCCATCTTGGCTCCCTTGATAAATCTCTAATGTCTTAAATCACTTTACATAATTGTAACCTCTCATCTCTTGTAACATCCCAATGAACCTATTCTCATCCCACAATTCTCAAACTGGGGTTCATGGACACTTTGTAGGGGATCCATGAAAGAATGTATTAGTGAGAGTCATTTTTGCACTGTAGGGCATTGTTGTGATTTCCTTTATCCACTCAAACAGAATAACCAAGAGCCCATGCACTGGGCCTAGTGCACTCCCACGCTTCGAGAGCTGATAAGAGATTGTGTTTGGCAAGCTTCAAACTTTAACTGAGAATCCCACAAGGGGAGATGATTGGTCCCAAAGGCATCAGGAATGGATGCTTGTGACTAACACTGGAGGAAGGGTGGGAAGATGCCACCACATTAGCCTTGTCCAGGGTCCTAGAATGACTTTTTCATGGTGAGCTGGGAGTAAGGTAACTGGAGTTGAAGTAAAGCTGTTCTATTTACTGGTTGTGTCCTGATGGCAGCAATGCCTGCCTGTGAGGCAGTGTAGCAGTGATATTCCACTGCATCCAGGCTACTAACCAGCAGACTGAGAAGAAATTTCCTAAAGTATGCAATGACTGTGCAGAGCAAGCAGGAGGTGGAGATTTACACTTGCTGTGCAATATTGTGAAGAGTGCTACACACTTGAAAGCATTCAGAACACCATGCCTGGTGTATCCTGAAAGGTGCTTTTAGGTCTGTCCCGGCGTTTGAAGTGCATTTTCAATGTGACCTTCATTGCATTCTCCTGGGTCTAATTTATATTTGTTTAACCTATTTTTATAATCAGCCTGTTCAGAGATATTATTACACACTCCTGGAACAGGAGAGATTTGAACCCCGGGTGTTTCAGCCTAGAAGAGAGCCCCTTCCCTGGGTCTTATGGGATTTGAAGGATTTTGGGCGCAGGTGGGAAAAGGCCAAAGTTGAGGCCAAAAATCAGGTTGTATTAAATTGTGGGGTAGTCAGAACTGTGAAGGATGAACTGGTGTTGACCATGCTCCTGCTACAGTTGATGCAGACCATCTTGGTTCTCATTTGAGGTTGAGAATAACATGGCCACCCCTGATAACCTCCAGGTGAGAACTGTAAAGTTTAGGGCAGATATATAAACCTTCAGAGTTGTCAAATTTAACTCACGGCGCAAGTGCTACTTAACTCTTCAATTCCTATCGTGTTCTTGTCTTTCTTTCAGGACGTTGGGGAAACTCCCGCATTCAAAATTAATTTGCAAATTCCACATTAAAATTATTATGGACTGATTTTAAAATATTGAAATTGACAAGCTCCTTATGTACTGCTGTTAAATGTGGAAGTCTGGGTTGGAGTCAACTTCGTGAAACATTCGCTTTTCCTTGTTTCAACATTCCATCAACTTTTGTTTAGAAAAACTTGCTTCAAAATTTATCCCAGTGTGACAAGTGGACTTGATTATCTCTCTCCAATTTTTTACAAAATTTTGATTAGTCAGCAGTATGTTCCTTTATATTTGTTCATGGGATGCGAGGCTCTCTGGCAATGCTGCTATTTATTGCTTATCCTAAATTTCCCACGAATGTGGTGATGAACACACAGTACTGTTAGGGAAAGTGTTCTAGGATTTTGACCAAGAAACAGTGAAAGAATGACAATATAGCTCCAAGTTGGGACTGTGTGTTTCCAGTAGGGAACCTTCAGTTCTCAGTCTAGATTAGAGTGGTGCTGGAAAAGCACAGCAGTTCAGGCAACATCCGAGGAGCAGTAAAATCGACATTTCGGGCAAAAGCCCTTCAGGAATTCAGGCAGAGAGCCTGAAGGGTGGAGAGATAAGTGAGAGGAGGGTGGGGGTGTGGAGAAAGTAGCATAGAGTACAATAGGTGAGTGGGGGAGGGGATGAAGGTGATAGGTCGGGGGGGGGAGAGGGTGGAGTGGATAGGTGGTAAAGAAGATAGGCAGGTAGGACAAGTCATGGAAGAGCTTCAGGGCAGAGGAAATGACCTGGGAGTTGCAGGGGGAGAGGGACTCCCTGAGATTCTTGAAGAGAGAGGAGGAAAGCTTCTTCAAGGTAGGCATCCTTGCAAGAGGATTCGCAGTAGGGTTAAAATCAACTAGGTAAAAACAATGTTGAAAAATGTGATGCTGGAAAAACACAGCAGGCCAGGCAGCATCCAAGGAGCAGGAGAATTGAAGTTTCGGGCATAAGCCCTTCTTCAGGAATGATCTGGGGTTTGGGACTGAGTTAAGGTGGGGGGAGGGGAAATGAGGAAGCTGGAGAAATCTACATTCAAAACAATGACTGCAAATGTTAACCTTCAGTTCTCAACAATGTTCTGCCCTTTTCTTGATCAGTCACCATGCTGAGCTAGAAGTTTGTGGACTCAAACTTCATGCCAGAGCATGTAATTTTGGCTGACACTTCACTGCAGTACCAGGGGCTGCTTTGTTGTTGGAAGTGCCCTATTTCAGGTGAAGCTTTAAACTGAGGGTGCATATGGGAGATTCCATGGCACTAGTCAATGAAGTGCGAAGGATTGCTGTTGTCCAGGCCGACATTTATCTTTCTTCAAGTCACTCAAATAGATTAGCTAATCATAACTTTATTGCTGTTTTTGGAAGTTGCTGTACATAACTGGAGTGCTGTATTTCTCCACATTATAATGCTGACAGTGCTTTCAAGTACATCAGTTATGGTTAAAACTTAGGGTGTCCCGAGTCATGAAAGGCATTCTCTAAATGCGTTTTTCATTTTATAATCTGCACTGCTTTCTGTACAGGCGGCGCATAACCTACATGAAGATGCAGCACATTATCCACGGAAGATCCATTACCACAATCCACCAGATCTGGCTATGGAAGCTCTAGAGGTACTGAATCAAATGAGCCAAGCAAGATGTTTAGGCTCTGAGTACTTGAATATCTCCTGAGACTTAAAAAGTGATTGATTGTTTCAGGGTATAAATAATTCTCCACTTCCAGTAAGTGTGGGTTAGAGGTACAATGATATGGATTGCATGCAAGACTGCTAATTTTTGTTTTTAATTCACTCATGAATTCATTCAATTAGTAAACAATTTTTTAAAGCATCTTTCATTGTCACCACTTCTGGAACATAAATCGATCTTCTAGTTGCCCTATGTCATATGCTGAATGAGCTTTGACTTCAGGAATCCTTTGCCTTTTATAGTCTTTGACTTGAGAGTGTGGTGCTGGAAAGACACAGCAGGTCAGGCAACATCTGAGGAGCAGGGGAATTGACGTTTCGGGCATAACCCTTCATCAGGCTTATGCCCGATACGTCGATTCCCCTGCTTCTCGGATGCTGCCTGACCGGCTGTGTCTTTCCAGCACTACACACTCGACTCTGATCTCCAGCAGCTGCCATCCTCACTTTCTCATCGTCTTTGACTTACCTTAGACAATTGAACAAAAGACATAGCATGATTGGACATTAAAAGCAAAAGAGAAAATTGAGAATTAATTTTAATAAAGATCAGAAAATTTCACTTTTACCTCAATAGAATGATTCTTTGCGAAGTTTGTTACCTCCATTTCTCCTTCATGCAATGCTTTTGCAGGGTGAGGAATTTATTTGCCTTCTATTTAGTGACCTTTTTATTTTTGTTTGTTTTTAATGGTTCAACAGTGCCATCATTTTGTGAAAGAATGGAGGAACTTGAATTGATTTCAATCTTCATAGAAATTGACAGACTTCAAATGTAGTTTTTTCACTATGATACTGGGGTCAACACTAAGGAAACAGTAATTTCAGCTTGGAATCTTGTGACCAGAAGCCAGAAGAATGCATACGATTGATGTGAGGAATTCCAAACTGACTGCAAAACCTTTTATTTGATTATTTATACACTTTCCTTTAAGGAGAACTTGGAAAAACATTTTTAATAGTTAGTTTTTGACTGACTTCAAACCTTGGTCTGGCTGCATCTCCCCTATGAAGTAATTTAAGATTTTTCAAGCAGCAAACGTTTCAGGCTGCTCACTAAATAACCTATGCCTTAAGGGAACCCCGTGCAGATAGGTAATTACAGGTCATTGTAGCCAGAATAAGACAGTATTTTGATCTACAGGCTGAGGATTAAAGGTGCTGATGCCAAAGTGGGGTTGAGGCCACATTCAGATCAACCATGGTCTTATTGAATAGTGGAGCAGGTGCAAGGGGCAGCTGAATGGCTACTCATCCTGTTTCTTATCCTTCAGATCCTGATTGTAAGTTAGAGGATAGTTATTTTTTTTTGGTCCCTGGCTAAAAGACCACATCATGACATTACTGCTTTTTATTTTCATTTGAGTCGAATTTTTAATAAATGTTAAAGTTTGTTTATAAATATCTTCAGTTTACTGATTTACCTTATTTAAATCCCTAAAAATGGGTAAGTGTTAGGCTTCAAGCTTGTCGTGGATGGATTTGACTGTGTGTCTAAATAAACTTGTTTGGGTAAAGGATATTTATTCATTTCAAATGTAGGATTATCTATTGTTGTAACTTCGGTGTTGATGTTCAGGTCTACTTCAGGCTTCATGCCTCGATTCTCAAACTGCTGGAGAAGGATGAAGTGACTGTGGACTGTGAGATGCTATTCAGCTACATTAAAGAAGCAGCTCAAGGGCCTTTTGCCAGCGGTGAAGAGAAGAGTACCTTTAAGGTCACTGAGAAGTAAGTTCTGTTAAGTTCAGTGGACTATAGTGATGAATTGTGTATAGTTGTTGGTGACATGAAGTCAGAGCATTATAGTTGGAGACCCTGATGTTCAGAGTTTGTTTTACTTTGATAGTTGACAAAAACTGCTTCCTTTTCACAGTCATAAATGTAACTGTAAGAAATAGGAGGTGTACACCACTGACTGTTAAAGCCTGCTCCATCATTTGTCATTCATTAAGACCCTGTCCACCTTCTCGCTCAACTCCACCTTCTGTCAATCTACTGAGATTCTTTGATTCTCTTGGGTTACAAATGACGATTCATCTGTACCTTTGGATATTACTGGCTGAGTATCTGCAACTCTGTGTGAAGATATTCCTCCTTATTGGAGTTCTAAATGACTGGTCCTTTATTCTGAGAATATGGTCCCCAGTGCATGTTGACCCCTTACCCCTCACCACCACAACTAGCAATATCTGTCCTGTCAAGTCCTTTAAAAAGTTTTAAAAATTTCAAACATTCAATTAGATCACATCTTAATCTACTAAACTCTAGGGAATATTAGGCCTAGTTTACTTAATCTTCCTCATTGCACAATGCCCCCATCCCAAGAATTACCTCTATCCTTACTGACTTGTATTGATCCCAAATATTTTGATTTTAATATTCTAATCCTAGTGTTCAAACTTATCCATGTTTGTATCACTGTAACCTCCTGCAATCCTCTGTGAATTCTGCTTTCTACCAAATCTGACCACTGGTCTGTCCCCCACTTCCTTTGCTTCACTGTCAATGGACATGGCTTCAACCTTCTAAGGTGTAAGATCTGGAATTGCCTTCCTATACCCCTTGGCCTCTCCACTTCTCTCACACACACACACACTCACACTCTCTCTTTTTTATTCTAATGTCGTCTCCTTCACTTGCTATATCAATGCAGGTTGCTCTTTTCAACAAATTAGAGAATTTGAGGTGGACCTAAAGCTTGGAGTCCTTAAATTCTTGAGATCCATTTGAAATTTTTAGTAGAAAACTGAAGACCTCGGCTGAAGTATCCCTTGGCATTGTTCAGATGAGTTGGAGGATGAACTGTTCTATAACAGTAGGAGAATTGGGGCGTGCAGGGCATTACCCAGAGCTTTTGGTTTATGGTAATCAAATAAATCAAATTCAGTTCTGAATAAAGTCATATTGAACTCAGAGTGTTAACTTGATTTATCCAGACATGTGGCCAGACCTGTGGAGTCTCTTCACTTCATTCTTCTTTTCTGTCTCCAGCTGCTGTATTTTGCTTTTAAGTCAAGTTCTGGATTCTGTTAGTTCTGTCCTCCTCCTGTGAAAATCAAACCCTCCTCATGCTTGTTCTTTCACTTGGATAAATATAGTGTTGTAGGTTTGAGGGTGAGGGCCATACTGGTATAGTTATATCATATAGGAGAATTGCTTGAGGACAAAGGGTGAAGGAGGAGCGTTGGAGGTAATAGGTGATTACCAGAGGTGTCTATAGTGTGAATGTGGGTTAAAGTGGCGTTGCAAGAATGTAACTTAGAATGTTCACTTTGACTATAAAATATCCTTTGTACATCCATGTGTGAGTTTTAGATGTATTTTTGAACATCCTGTGGTGGAGCATATAACTCTCAAAGTTGACTGCAATGAAGCCCTTGAAGTTATGAACGCCTCTTCATCTCTTTAGTTTTGGCTTAGTGGGGTAGAGTAGAGATTTGAAGTAAAGAGGAGTTCGCCAAATCTTGGCAAAGTTGGGAAGTTGTCTGGATACTGGGTGAAGTAAAAATATGTAGAGGATGTCCCAGAAGGTCACTTCCTCAAAGAATTATATTATGTATGGTTTGACCTGACCTTCCCTGCACAAAACAATGTTGCCTATCACTGATTTTGCTCCAAATGTGAATAGATCCTATTGCTCAAGATTGTACAAAATCTGGTTGGTTTCACTTGAACAAAGAATTGGTCCATCAGGGGTGCATCCTAATTGCCAATGGGAGTAAGGGTAGAAGTTGCTGATAAGATGGCCGCAGTCAAAGATTAAAGAACAGTACAGTACAGCACACCAAGCCTGCACCAACACATATCTTTCTAAACCAAAGTCCTTTTGCCTCTATGTGGTCTGTATTGATTTATTCCTTAGTTATTCATATACTTGTCAACATGTTTCTTAAATATTGCTGTTGTATCTGCCTCCACCATCTCCTCTGGCAGCCAATTTGAGGCACTTACCATCCTCTGTGTAAAAAGATTGCCTCTCACATCTCCTTTAAACTTATCCTCTTTTACTTTAAACCTAAGTCCCCTAGTAATTCACGTTTCTGACCTGGGAAAAAGGTCTAACTATCGATTCTATCCATGCCTCTCATAATTTTGTAAACTTCTGTTTGGTCACCCCTCACCCTTCGATGTTCAAGTGAAAACCAACCAAGGTTTGTATAATCTTGAGGGATAGGATCTATTCCCATTTGGAAGAAAATTGACTTATCAGTGATGGACAACATTGTTTTCTGCAGGGAAGGTCATGTCTTACCAACTGAATAGAATTCTTTGAGGAAGTAACAAAATTGATTGATGAGGGAAGGGCTGTAGATGTCATATACATGGACATCAGTAAGGTGTTTGATAAGGTTCTCCATGGTAGGCTGATGGAGAAAGTGAAGGCACGTGGGGTCCAGGGTGTACTAGCTAGATGGATAAAGAACTGGCTGGGCAACAGGAGATAGAGAGTAGTCGTGGAAGGGAGTTTCTCAATGTGACCAGTGGTGTTCCACAGGGATCTGTGATGGGACCACTATTTTGTGATATACGTAAATGATCTGATGGAACTCCACTGGGGACAGATCTTGAGTCCAAAAAAACACACTTCCATGGCCACTTCTGTGACTAAGCCAGTTCTGTATCCATCTTACCAGTTCACAGTGTGACTTCACCTTTTATATCAGCCTGCCATGAAGGACCTTGACAAAGGCCTTTCTAAAGTCCACATAGATAACATCTACCACCCTGCCCTCATCAATCATCTTTGTCACTTCCTCAAAAAGTTAAATTTGTGAGACATGTTCTTCCCTGGATTTACCTCTGCTTATTTCTATTAAGTCCATATTTTCTAAGTGTGAGGAAATCCCATTCCTAAGAATCTTCTCCGGTAATATCTCTACCACTGACATAAGGCCCACTGGCCTGTAATTTCCCAGATTGTCTCTGTTACTCTTAAACAAGGGAACAACCTTGGCTTGCCTCCAGTCCTCCAGGATCTCTCCTATGACTATAGAGGATACAAAGATTTCATACTCGGCCTCAACAATTTTCTTACCTGCATCCCTCAGTATTTTGGGATAGATCCCATCAGGTCCTGGGATTTGTCTACCTTAATGCTTTTCAAAAATCCACCATCTCCTTTTTCATATTGACATACCCAAGAATATCACGATCCACCAGCTCTTCCTTTTTTGTGAATCCTGATGCAAAGTTTTCGTTAAGGACTTCACCCTCTTCCTCTGGCTCCAAGCATAAATTCCCTTTCTGTATATGAGTGGACCTTCCGGATAAAACACAGCGCCAGAGACCCGGGTTCAATTCCCGTCTCAGGCGACTGACTGTGTGGAGTTTGCACATTCTCCCCGTGTCTGCATGGGTTTCCTCCCACAGTCCAAAAACGTGCAGGTCAGGTGAATTAGCCATGCTAAATTGCCCGTAGTGTTAGGTGCAGGGGTAAATGTAGGGGAATGGGTCTGGGTGGGTTGCACTTCGGCGAGTCGGAATCTAATCTAATCTAATCTAATCTAATCTAATCTTATTGCCAAAGACATTTCTTGGCACCTTTTTAGCCTAATTCCTTTTTGAGTTCTTTCCTGTTATCTTTGTATTCTTCAAAGGCCCTGTCTGTTGGTTTCCTAAACCTTCCATATGTGTCTCTTTCAATTTGAGTAAGCTCTCAATTTCTTTTGTCATCCAAGGTGGGAATCTTGCCGTCCTTATCTTTAATTTTCACAGGAAACTGCTGGTCCTGAATTCTAATCAACTGGCTTTTAAAAGATTTCCAAATGCCAGATGTGGATTTACCTTCAAATAGCTGTCCCAAATTACATTCCCCAGTTCCTGCTCAATATTGTGCTGGTAAACCTTCCCCAATTTAGGACTTGTGCTCTATAATCTTGGACTGGTGGCATAAGATTGAAGGGTAGTAGAAATTACACACTTATTCAGAAAGAGTAAAAGGATAAACCTGGCAATTACAGACCAGTCAAAAGAACCTAACAATGTAATGTCAGTGATGGGCGAAGCTTTTACGAACAATTATTGTGAGAAAACGAGCAGCCTCTTGAGCAAGCTAATGTAATAAAACAAAACCAGTAAATAGTTAGTTAAAAATCACACAAAACCATGTTATAGTCCAACAGGTTTAGTTGGAAGCACACTAGCTTTCGGAGCGACACTCCTTCATCAGTCTCCTTCTATCACCTGATGAAGGAGCATCGATCCGAAAGCTAGTGTGCTTCCAATTAAACCTGTTGGACTATAACCTGGTTTTGTGTGATTTTTAACTTTGTACACCCCAGTCCAACACCGGCATCTCCAAATCATGAGTAAATAGTTAAATAGCATGTTGTTCCATGGGATAAGAAGATATAAGGCCACTGCAGTTCCTGTTATGTGAATGGAATTTCGAAAGGCAATTGATGAAGTACCATACATCATGCACTTGAACTTTGCTATTAATGAAAGGTACATGTGTGTGTGATATAATGGGCAGTACAAGCATGGATGCAAAATTTGCTAACAGAAAGTAAATAGAGTTGCAAATAGCTCAATTTATTTTAAATTGTGCGATGGTGTATGTCGATATTCCTTAGCGTTTACTATTAGGACCCTGCTGTCTTTAATGTACGTTGATGGCTTGGACTTCAGATGCGAAGCACCTTTTTGAATTTTGATGTGTAGTGAACAAGGTGTGATTGATTTAAAGAGGACATGGTATAACAAGTAGAATTGGCAGAAATAGAACAAATTAAAATCAACACAAAAAAGTGAGAGTTATATTTAGGTGTGAAACATGAATTACAGTGCAAGCTAGATGTTAAAATTGTAAAGGGGCACAGCAGCATTTGGAGTGTTTGTTCACAAATGTTTAAGGTTAAATTGAGGTGATTGTGCAAAACTATTTCTATTGTTTTAAGACAGTCAGTATGTGAAAGGGCTAACTGATTAACTCTGGTTAGTTCCTACCAGGAACACTGTTGTTTGGTTGTCTCTAAGTTATGTATCAGAATTATTCAGATGCATTAGTGTGTTCTTAAATCTTAAAGTTCCTGTTAAACTGGTGTCACACATTTTTGTAGGTAGATAATTAGCAGTATGTAATACACCTTTATTGTTTATCAAGATTGAGCATATCCTCTGCTGAACGCATCATCTAGGCATCCTTCCCCACTTGGTACCACTGAGACTAACAACAACATAAAGGATTGGTGTAAATGAATCTACCAGACACAGCTCAGGTAGTTCAGACACAACACCATAAGATGTTGCCAGTGATGGTCATCTGCCTGCATATTTTAGCCTCATCATATTATAAGCATTTCTACCGGTTCAGGGATCTAGGACCACGGGCTAGTTTAAACATTTGAGTTGGAGCTTTCAGTGTTGAAATTAGGAAACATGACTTCGGGCAAAGGATGATAAACATTTTTGACTTTTTCCACAAATGCTAAAAAATGGTTAATTTTAAAATTAAAATTTGAGAAACAAAAATTTTTGGATCCGGAGTTAATTTTCCGGTCAACCATGGTCTTATTGAAAGCCAGAAAGCCTATGGGCTGACTGACTCCTGTTCTTAAGGGAGAAAACAGGGAGAAATTTAAAAATTACACCTTTGTTATGGTTTCAGCATATTCTTTTCAATATTAAGAAAATTTAGAAACACTAATTTTAAAGGCTGCAATTTGAGGGTTTTGGGAAATTCTGAAAAACATGCAATTTGATTGCAAATTTTCATCTGTTTCTTGGGGTGCCCTAACTAACTTCAGTTCGGATTTTCATTTTAAGAGGACTTTAACATTTTGTGGTAGCTGTAGCATTTGTAATTTATCCACTGAAGTTTTGGTTTGAGGACATTTTCTGTTTTGGCAGAATGTGTTTGTAAGGTATAATGTAACAGGGATGTGTAGTGGTAGGAAACTGATATTGCAGTTCCTGTGCTGCTTTACAGTCCAAGCTGCCTCTTGCCTCATTACAATAAGCATGTATACCAAGTGCTTTGTTTCTGTTGTAAATTATTATTATTAATAAATTATTGTTACCTTGGTGATAAATGATATTTATCATCTCACTTCTTTTATTCTCCTCTTTCCTCCTGTCCAGGGAGAAGTCCTGTACAAATGATGATGATTCTCATTCTTCTGTTGGAACCATGCAAGGTCAAGGAAATCTTCCCTCTGGTCCAGGTCTGACTTCCCCACCTTACACAGCCACTCCGATTGACCACGATTACGTCAAACGTAAAATCCCCCGTCAGCAGGCTTCAATTGATGGTATTTCTCTTGTTCTAGATAATGGCAAACTTGGGAGGTGGTTAATAATTGGGGCAATCATAAGTGGTGAATTCTGTTAAACGCACAACACTGGGTGATGGTGCATAGGAAAACGGGCAATATGGCTGCTATCTAGCTTCTTTAAACTGATGGGTTTTTAATTAGGTTTCTTTAAACTTGGTGCTTGCTGGGATTGTTATTCGCTTGTTTGAGTGTCTGCTGCTTTGCTTGTTTTTGTGTGAAGTGCAATTTGGCTGCACCTAGTGCCATTACAAGATTCATTATAAACAGAAGAAATTTTTATGGAATGATGTCCGTATTGGCCATTGCTTACAATTCTCTGATCATGCCCTCAAAACAGTTGGTTCTTCTGTAAAGGCCCACAGGCACTCACTCCAACTCAGTGGCTGTAGTGGTAACTGCATCTGCCATTTGAGTTGATACAGATCGTAAATGCTGCAATTGTCTATTAGCCTGTTGTGCATGCTGTGTGTCTTGCTATTTTTCTATGTGGTCCTGTGATTTTTATTTTCTTGGTATACATTTATTCATGGCCTTTCACATATGTTTGCTAATTAAGCATCCAGACCTGCTCCATGCTCTAATGATTGTCAGGTGAATAGTTTGGTCATCACTGTCCTGACAGATTTTGGTCTGTACCCCAACTCATCAAGTGTGAGGAGAGTTTGGTGAAGGGAATCAGATTCTAATTTTAAATTTAGATATTTTAGATTGTAAGTGAATTTTCCAGTTGAAGTTTTAGGATTAATTCAGAGTGTAACACTTGACATTCAAAGAATAGTATTGCTGAATTTGGCAGTGTACTTTAGTATTTAACAATTTTATGTAGACTAAAGTTTGTTAAAACTGGTTTTGTAGTTTGTTAGTTTAAAGAATCTATTTTTGGGTAAGATTAATTCTATTCCATGTTGTCTCCTGTTTAAGTGCAGCACTGATGCTTTGATTCTCGAGCCTTTGAGATGACACAAAATTTTTTTGTTGATCCAAACTCAGAGACTTCAGTCTCATTCATGCTGGTTCACATCATGTGGTCATTCTGCCACCCCCCACCCCAAGTAAATAGTTTGAATGATGGCTCTAAGGGCTGGAGGAATATGCTATTAATAGTGAGCTTGACATGGTGAATTTTTGTTGGTCCTAGGAACAAATTACTGCAGATGCTGGAATCTGTATTGAATACAAAAAATGCTGGAAATCCCAGTGGGTTAGGCAGCATGTGTGAAGAATGAGCAAGCTAACATTTCAAGTCTAGATGACTTCTTCAGCTCTGATGAAGACCTTTCTCGACTCAGAATATTAGCTTGCTGTCTCTCCATGGATTCTGCCTGACCTGCTGTGATTGCCAGCATTTTTTGTTTTCCCTTATTGGGGGCAATATCTGAAACTATACTAATTTAAGTTACTGAATCTGGATTACTTAATTGCTCCTTTTAAACTTTGTGGTTTCACTGCTTTATTAATTTTTAAAATCTTTAGAAGAGATGAAGAATGTTTCCATCAGGTGTTGTGGGATTTTTCAGTAGAGCGCAGAGAAGAAAGCAAATCAGTTAATGACTATTTTTTCCATTTTCAAAGACACACTACCTCAATATTACTACCAAGCTAGGCTAATGCATCAAAACAGTACAGGAACAAAGAAATAGCCAAGGCCAATAATTGAGTGCATTAACAAAGGGGAAGAGCTGAGTGAACTAAGTAAATGAGCTACCGATTGGTTCACGCCAAGCTTGAGTTTTAAACGTCTGCAGATATTGATGTTAATGAAAACACAGATGTAAGGAGCTCTGTTGTTTGAAATCCTCAGGGGAAGTTAAAATAGGCGACAGCATAGTTATGTTTGATTTTAATATATTGAGAATAAGTGTGACCAGAACATGTGGTATGACTGTGGCAAAGAGAGAGGAGAATGTAAAGCTTTGTGTATTAATGGTTTAGTGGGAACAAGTAGGTAGCGTTCTAAGATGAATTATATTTACAAACTAAAAGAATGGTTGAGCTGGAGGCAGTGAGAAAGGAGAGAAAATGAAATGGTAATGAGAGATGGGGATTGTTTCCCAATTTCTTTTTTCAGTCTTTGACATGGTTGATTACGCTATGCTTCTTTATTGCCTCTCCTCTGTTGCAAAGCTGGATGGGACTGCACCTCACTTGGTTAACTGTCCAGTCGTAGTCAAACAACCGCCTGTTCTTGTGCTGTAACCTCTGCAGCCTCCACTGTTTCTATCTTTATTTTTTTTTAGTGCTCCCATGAAGTGGGGGCTTGGGATGTTTTGTCATGTTAAAGGTGCTATATAAATAGTGATTGTTGCTGTATCCGGTCGGACAGTTTGAGTCAGATATGGAAGCAGTAGTGCAGTCTAACTCTTTATTTGGAGATAGTTGTGTAAGAGATTTGTTGTGAATCAGGAAGCAATTTCTGAGGAGCAGCTTTAGCAATGGCAGAGTTCCAGAGAATCAGAGTGATGCTGGGAATATTGAAAGTCAATAAACACAAGAAAAGCACCATTAAAGGTTTAAAAATAGCACTTTTAAGGTCTAAGAGAACCAGAGGAAGTGAAGACAGTGTTTATTGCTCCACTGAGCATCAAGGTAGAGTACCACGGCCATTACACTGGACACTGAAGGTTGTGAACTTAAAAGGGAGATTAGGAGAGCTAAAAGGGGATATGAAAGGATATAGGCAAGTAAAATTAAGGAAAATGCTAAGTTGCTGTACAGATACACAAAGGATAAAAGAATAATTAGGTAAAGAGTAGGGCTCATTTTGGACCATTCTGATAATTTGTGCTTGGAGCCTGAGGCTGAATACTTTGGGTTGGTGTTCACTAGTGAGGGGGATAATATGGGTATAGAAATCAGGGAGAAGGACTGTGATATAATTAAAGAAGCTAACATAGACAGAGAAGAGCACAAGAGAGGGTGAAGAGGTGATTTATCAGGATGTTGCATGGGCTGGAGAGTTTCAGTTAAGAAGAGAGATTGGAGAGACTTGGGTTATTTTCCTTAGAGTAGAGGAGATTGAGAGGGGACATGACTGAGATGAATAAAATCGAGGGGCACAGATATGGTAGACAAAGAAACTTTTCCCCTTGAAACATTTCCTCCTTGGTTTTAAAAAAAAAAGGCAGGATCAATCATTGGGGCAGAGGTTTTGAGAAGATGTGAGGAAAAGCTTCTTGCAAAGGGTGTTAGAAATCTGCTTGTGAGGTGAGTGTTGGTGGAGGCAAAATGCTCATTGCATTTAAGGAGTATTCCGTTGTGCACATGATGCCAAGACATGCAAGGCCAAGTGCTGGAAACTGGGATTAGATTAGTTAGGTGGTTGCTCTTGCCTTTTGTGGACATGATGCACAGAAAACCTTTGTTTTTGTGCTGCAGATTTCTATGATTCTAACATGGTGCGATCAGTGCTATAGGGTTCGTTGATGTGGAGAAAAAGTCATTTGTTATGTGAAAGAAAAGAAAATTGGGAGAATAGGAGAAGGTTGTGGACTGCATAAATGCAGTTTATGACCTCTCACCTTCAGCACACTGATTTCAGGAAAATGAATACCATGAGCAAACTTTTGTACTGGGCATGCAGTTGATGATTTGCTTAATTCTGTAATGGGTGTGGGTATTGTACTGCATGCAATTTAATTGATGCTGTTCGCCTGTGCTTTCTGGCTATTTATTTCGAAAACTGAATCTTTGCTCCTTCTGATGAGAGTACATGTTTAAATTGTTACTCTCTCGTAGCTTGCTGTGCTATGAATACGCTTGTACTTGCTCTTATGTTTCCGTTATAAGCAATAGGTTCCATTGTTTGTACTGCAGTTTTTGTCAAGTCATCAACGGCCCCTTGTACCTTCTCCATGATTCTCATCCACTCCGTTGTCAGGCTGGGCTTCTAATACTGTTCTCTTTGCTTCAGAGCAACCAATCCTGCACTTCTTGTCTTAATCTGTTATCACCAGATAAGCAGTTCCCAATGGCTCCTTATTCTATAGTAAAGGAATTCAAAATCATTCATCTCATTCAATGGATATTTGCTCAAACCCAACTTTGGATTTCTCCAGTCTACATGGAGTAGATGTTTTGCTTTTCCTTTGCGTTTTCCCCCTTGCTTCACCATTGCTGTTGCATCTTGGCTTCAGCCCTCAAACATGCTAAGTCACTTTCCTTCAAAAGCTTTCTCCATATAGCGCTGTGAACTGTGTTTTGGTCATCTCGCAGAGCACTCCTCCAATGTTCCACATCCATATTCTGCTCTGTTGTACCTTGGGTTGTCTTGCCTTGCACAGACTTAATTTATTCCTCACTCCCCGCCCACCCTATCTGAGGAACATTTCCGTAGTAATCATTATGTGCCTCTCCTATCTGTTCAACCAGCAGATACAAATTCCATCCTTTTCTAGTGTGAGTGTTCTATTTTTTAATAAACCCACATTTCTTCCTTTACATCAACTCTTTTCTTTAAGAAATTCTTATTGTTTACAATGCTGCAACCACTAATCTGTCTATGATCAGTATTTCTCCTAATGTTGCCCATAATTGTATTGTTTGGGTTACCTGATTAATATTGTTGTTTTTAGTTTTAGGTGTTTTATTGACTACTTCCTTTTCTAGTCACTAATGCTTTTGAGTCATTTGTTTTTCACTCCACCAACAGACCTTTGAAATCCCGGCTTGGTATTCCTGTATTCCCATTAATTTACTTTTATTTTATGTCTTGGTTTGTGTACTGTTGGTTCAGATTATAAAATGCACCCAATTTCCAGGGCTAAAAACAAAAGTGATATCTTGAATGTGGATAATTGCCCAATTTAGACACTGATCCAAACATTCTTTGTACTGGGTTTTCTTTCACAATAATTGACCTTATTACCAATTCAAAATGTATCAAATGTGTGTTTTATTCATATCCATACATTATATAGTCTAAATTATTAAGGTTTCCCTTCTAGGATATCTTTTGGGATTAATTCATCCCATTTTGATTCTGTGATTGTCTTGAAATTGTTTATTCTTTTCATATGTTCCTGCTTCCTTTGCCATGCCAAAATGTGATTTTAGCTATGTGATGATCACTGGCAGTCAATGTTACCCAAATTTTTCAGTTTCCCACTCTCAAATTCACTGCTAAATTATGTTTCATCTCTTTCCCTGATGATGTAGCCTCTGTCCAGAAACAGTCCATTATCAATTACACTGTTTTGTTTGATAGGTGCTCCCCACTCCCTCTGTAAATGAAGGTAATTCAACAGTTTTAATTATTCAGCTTCCACTTGAAATTAAGAATTGCCATCAAACCATGGGCAAAGTTCCCAGGAATCCTTTCAATTTTAAGATTATCATGTTCTGTGCAGTTACTAATCATCCCATCTTCATCTGGGGTATTCAGTGCTTTTTCTTCCATCTCCTGGAACAGATGGTTTCTGAATGCTTACTGCAAAGTTCTACTACACACTTATTTTGTATTTCATTTCTCAAACTTTCTTTCACCACTTCTTAAAGAAATTAGAGAAGGTATTTTAAGTGAAACAAATGAATACAATACTAAATGCGAAACTATTTTGCATGCTAATACTTTTGGACAAGGGATACCAGGCACTTGGATCAATCAAGTCTGCTTGGCCTCAAAGCCATTCATACTCGTTGGTTAACGGCAATGTTTAAAATGTGTGCAGTGATTGACTTGAGCTCCTTTCACAGCAATCGTATTTCTTATTGTCTGTCATTGCACATGATCAACTCAAGGCCTCGATATCAACATAACCATTGACAACGCATTCTACAGGTTAAGCTCATTTTTAAATCAAGGAACCTTTGGAGTGGTTAAGCTCTTCTCGATCTCCAAATTGGAAAAGAATGTATGTGAGTATGGAGTGTTTGGAAGATATTTGCCTTTCTCCACTCTGAAATAGTACACAATTTGAGTTTCATTCTGGATGACTTTAGTATTATGCATTGGCTGGACATAGACATTGCTGACGAGGCCAGCATTAAGTACCCATCTCTAATTGCCTGGGAAAAAGTAGTTTTGAACTACTGTCTTGACCAACTAGTAGTGGTTTGAATGCAACTGAATATCTTGCTGGGACATTTCAAAGAACAGTTAAGAATCAATAATTTCAGAGTCACATGAGTTTCCAGTGTCCCGGTATTGGAATAGAGCTAATTAGAATAAAACTAAAACACTTCTTTTTAACTTGCATGTGTTTATCTGTTTTCAGTCAAAATACACAAAAGTGAAAACTTCTCGTTCATTCCATTAGTCTTTCCAATTGGAGCTTTCTGGGAAGCGAATCCAGACTGTCTGTTGTATCCTGTCTGAACAGGATTCTGTAAATCCTTCAAGATACATTGGAAGTAACAAAGAGAACTAGGGATGCAGGTGCATTGTTCCTTGAAAGTGGAGTTGCAGGTAGACATAGTGGTGAACAAGGCATTTGCACATTTGCTTTCATTGGTCAGTGCATTGAGCATAGAAGTTGGGATGTCACATTGCGACTGTACAGGACATTGAGACCAGTTTTAGAATACTGTGTGATGTTGTGAAACTTCAAAGGATTCAGAAAAGATTTACAAGGCTGTTGCCAGGGCTGGAGGGTTTGAGCTGTAGGAAGAGGTTGAATAGGCTAGGGCTTTTCACCCCTGGAGTGTTGGAGACTGAGGGTTAACATTTTAAAGATTTACAAAATAATGAGTGGCATGGATAAGGTGAATAGCCAAGGCCTTTTCCCCAGTGTAGGAAGGTCCAAAGCTAGAGAGCAGAGGTTTAAGGTGAGAGGAGGAAGATTTAAGACAGACCTGAGGGGAAATTTTGTTTGCATAGAGGGTGGTGCGTGTATGGAATGAGTTGCCAGAGGAAGTACTGGAGGCTGGTACAATTACAACATTTAAAAGTCATCTGAATGGGTATATGAATAGGAAGGGTTTGGAGGGATGTGGGCCGGGTGCTGGCAAATGGGACCTGATTTGGTTGGGATATCTAGTCGGCATGAACATGTTGGACCAATGGGTCTGTTTCTGTGCTGTATATTTCTATGCTTCTATAAGTCTTGAATCCTTTGTCCTTGGTCCATTATATTAGTTTTGACAATCAAGTCAGAGTAAAGTTCGTATCTATAAAAATAAGGGAATAATTTGTTGTATTACGATGAAATGTTGCCTCGTAAAATGCAGATGGTTTGACTTGAGAGCACTATATATCTGAAGATATGATCCAAATTTATAGAGCTGGTACTCAAACTGTCCCTCCTTAGTGAACAAAGCCAATTAGAATACAGAGGTGAAGATACTCAGGCAACCTTTGGAGAGACCAACAGAAGGACAGGAGAATTACATTTTGTTCCTTACCTCATTTTCTTCATAAATATCTGCTGTGGCACCATCTGAACATCTCAGCTGGGATTTGTTTAGGTGCTACGTCCTCTGTTTGACAGTGATTGACAACAAATTTAATAAGTTGCATAGTGGCGCACATCTTGAGTTGTTGCTGCAGACCCATCTAAGATTAAGAATTTAGTACTTACATAATGGTCTGCAGATTGGGATGTTGGACATACTGTGGAAGAAATTATGGAGCCTGTTGCTGTGTACAGAAGTTCAGTGAAACCAACAAGTTTACTGTATTTACTTTATAATTACAATTGTTCCCAGCTCTATCCCATTAATTCCTCCACTGTCTGTAATTCATTTACCTGCTCCTCTGATATTGGCTAGAACTTACTCCTAGTAAAGTGAAAACTAGAATCATTGTCATCATGACCAGCCGTGAACTTTGTTGCCTATTACTCCCCAGTAGATTGAATTAAGCTATTCATAACCATATTGTTCTAATTGAAACGGTGCTGGGCTTTCAAACTCATTCTTCATTCTATTTCCCAGGCAGCCTACTTCAGTTTCTGTAAATTGACCTGTCTCATCTTTGTAAACACTAAACGGGTGCCATTATTACCTCTAGACCTGACCATTACATTAGATTAGATTACATTACATTACAGTGTGGAAACAGGCCCTTCGGCCCAACAAGTCCACACCGACCCGCCGAAGCGTAACCCACCCATTCCCCTACATTTACCCCTTACCTAACACTACGGGCAATTTAGCATGGCCAATTCACCTGACCTGCACATCTTTGGACTGTGGGAGGAAACCGGAGCACCCGGAGGAAACCCATGCAGAACCCGGCGCTGTGAGGCAACAGTGCTAACCACTTCTGAATCTTTCCTGACAAGCTTCGTATATTCTGTACTCCATAATGTTAGGCCGATACAAAATTCTTCTATACACACCATAATTCACATAAGCCACCTCTTTACTCACTGATTGGAATTGGTTTGGCCTTTTGGCCTGTCCTTTATCTACTGCTGTAGACTGATCCAGCGCCCCCTCAGTCCTTTGATAACTCAGGAGTCCTCCAAATTTTGTTTCTATGCATCTAAACCTTTCTGTCTTTCACCAATGCAGACACACATAGACACAGCTGTACTCCAACTCCCTGCTGAAACTACTTCATACTCTTCATCTTTACGTTGGGCCTTTAAAACCTATCTCCTTTTGGTTACCTATTCCAATATAGTCTTCAGGCTTGGTGTCACATTTTGTTCAATAATTCCTCCTGTGAAACACATTGGAAATTTTTTTGAAAGTGTTTAGAAGTGCAAGTAGTTGTAGTTCTTCATGAGGAAATCCTGGTTGCTCTTGCAACTTAGGAACCCTTTGCTTTGGAAAAAACACGTTCTCAATGATTTGAGGAACAGTTGCCAGACCCTAAACGTTAACTCTGATTTCTCTTCACAGGTGCTGCCAGACCTGTGAAGCTTTTCCAGCAATTTCTGTTTCTCTTTTTGATTTACAGTATCTGCAGTTCTTTCGGCTTTTATTTCTCATTGATAATCTTTTCCAAAAATCTTTAAGTCATGCATCTTAGAGACTAATTAGTCAAGATTGAGCTAAAGAACAAGTGTTTTCATCTCCAAATGAGAAGCTGACTTTGGATTCAGTTTGTTCTGGGTGAACATGGTGTTGGCCTAACTTCAGCCTCAAATTCTTCTTTAATTTGCCAGTCTCTTTGAGGCATCAAAGTTTTTGTCCTGTATCTCTTCATGAATATATGTTTCATGTCCCATTGGCAGAAATTAAATTGGAAGAAGTTCAGCTAGTCTTTGTTCCATTGAAAAGACTGGGGCTTGTGATCAATTTGGAGTGATCTACATTTTTAAAATTTCCTCTTGGGGCATGGGCGTCATTGTTCATCCTTAGTTGTCCTTGAGAAAGTGGTGGTGTGCTGCCTTCTTGAACTGCTGCTGTCCACGTGATCTTGGTTGACCCACAGTGCCCTGATAGAGGGGATTTCCAGGTTTTTGACCCAACGACAAAGAAGGAACGGTGATATATTTCCAAGTCAGAATGGTGAGTGGTTTGGAGGGGAGCTTGCAAGTGGAGGCGCCTGCTGCCCTTGTCCTTCTTACAGAGTTTAATGTTTATAATGGCAGTGTGGAGGAATAGAGGGACCTTAGGTTCCACATTCATAGATGCCTCAAAGTTGCCAGCCAAATTCATAGGCTTGTTAAGGTGTATGCTGTGTTAGCTTTCATTAGCGGGGTGTTGAGAGTAAGAGCCGCAAAGTTAGGCTGCAGCTTTATAAAGCCCTGGTTAAACCATACTTACAGTATTATGTTGAGTTCTGATCGCCTCATGATAGGAAGGATGTGGAAACTTTAGAGAGGGTGCAGAGGAGATTTACCAGGATGCTGCCTGAACTGGAGGTCACGTCTTATGAAAAAAGGTTGAGGGAGCTAGGACTTTTCTCTTTGGAGTGAAGAAGGAAGAGAGGTGACTTGATAGAGGTGTACATGATGATGAGAGGCCTAGTGGTTAGCCAGAGGCATTTTCCCAGGACAGAAATGGCTATCACAAGGGGGCATAATTTTAAGGTAATTGGAAGAAGGTTTGGGGAGAAGTCAGAGGTTGGCTCTTTAAACAATGTGTGCTGGCAGTGTGGAATGCACTGCTAGTAGTGATGGTAGAGTCAGATACATTAGTGACATTTAAGCAACTCTTGGATAGGCACATGGATGAAAGTAAAATGAAGGGTATGTTGGTTGGTTTGATCTTAGAGTAAGATAAAAGGTTGGTGCAACATTGAGGTCTGAAGGGCCTGTGCTGTGCTGTACTGGACTGTTCTATTTTCTATGTACTCTGTTCTGGATGGGGATTGGTACTAACCATAAATCACCAGGCAGATTTGTCATAAGTTCTTAGGCAGTCCATTGTTTTTGTGTCCGCTGGTAACTACCCACATTATTGTGATGTGTTACATGTATTACTGAGTTTTCCTACTTAATATATATACCCTTAACTTTTTGGGCAATAAAGGGCCACCATAGAACCAACATTGTACAATGATCTTCAGTGATGAAGAAAACACATCAAACTTTTAACTTGGCTGTGGTTCCTTGCTTTGTACCAGCCCTTGTACCAAGGTGGAATGAGGAATCCATGTTGGGGGCATAGATACAGGAAGTGTAGAATCTTCTCTCTAATATACGGAAGGTGGTTTATTGCAATTGTTTAAGGATTCCATATAAATGTGTATGTTTTTGTTATGGATCATTGTAAGTTTTCCAGAAACCTTATTTAGTGGACCTTACTACTAAGTTGATATTTGTTGGTATTGTGCCAATGTACGTTTGGTATAATTCGCATTTATAATTTCATAACATTCCTGTCATTAATGGTCGACATGTAACCCCAGTATTATGTAACATGAGGATTGTAATCATACTGTTGCTTTTCATAGTTCATGTGGGCATTTTGTTTGAAAGATTCGCTATCACACACTAGTATATTTTAAGGGAATTTTGATGACAGCCCTGCAGTATGCAAATCAGATGAACTTCCTCTGTCATTTGGTCTCAGTGTGATGCAGTTATGGCAGTGCTGCAACATGCATGATATCTGGTAAGAACGCAGAACATAGCTACTTGGACAGAATAGAGCTGCATGAACGGACCTTTTATTGTAAAGTGATCAAGGCTAACTTGAAAACATGGAGATACTTAGAAACAGATATCATGGCAACATTCTAGAAAGAGAGGGCATATCAGTGGTTCTGAAAGTTTCGGGCTATCAAAAGATTACATTTGTAACATCTAAAATACAAACTGGATAAGCAGGTAAAAATCAGGTGTCCGATCAAGTTTGGAGAACCACAACGAGATGCTTACCACACTACTCAACTATCACCCACATCAACACAAGAAGCAAACTCAGGTCACTTAGTGAAAAGGATCTTGGAGATTCCTCCGCAACCTGTTGGAGCCATTACTGAAGTTCTCTTCTTAATCTTGCAAATAATCTGAATGTGGAATCCCATCTGTCTTGAGGTTTTCTGTTCTATGCAAGATGACAACTTTATTTTATTGTTTAGAATGTTATTCACTGCACTGCATTCCACAGGAAGCTAGCCTGATGTAAGCTAGTCATTTAACAGGTCCACTGTAGCCTGGGAACTTGCATGAGTGCTTTCTGAATTATCTATTAGTTGGTCTTTGACAAAAGGTTGACATTTGATGTGGCTCGGAAACCTTTTGCAAAGATCCCCAGCTATTTACTGGCTGCATTTGCTGCCTTCAGTTCTGCGATTTGTCCATGTTTTCCTGAGAGGTTATTAATGTAAGTTTACAAAATGCCTTTCTGCTTAATACTTAATTTGTCTATGAAAACAAATTTTAAAGATAAAGTGGTTTCAAACTGCATGTAGTGTTGGTAAATCTATCTTCTTTAGATTTGCATGTAGAGGGTGCAGTTATTTAATGTCTTTTCAATTTATCTGTAAAATGAAGGGGCAATGTACCACTGTTCTTATCCGCTGCATTGTGAGGATTTGAAATTTGATTGTGAGTGGAACATGAGTCTAAGTAGTATGAAGCACATATGTCAGTCCAGGATTTTGTTCTCATTACAAATCAAGACATGAAAGCCAATTACTATTAAATTTAATAACTTCTAAAATTTGTATCATTCATGGTATATTATATCCCAATAGTTGCTGCTGAATTAAGCGTATGTCACTTAGTGTATCACATCCACTCTACATTCACATTTTGGCTGCTATATCAGGTGTGAGCCCTCCACTTCTACTTTCACTTGTTTCTCCCCCTTTTTATACTTTATCTCCAACCTATTCTCTCCTGTCATTGTACATCCCACTTAGGTATTCTGTCTATCCCAAATCCATATCTCAACCTTTCTTATCCTCCTGCTTCATACGAGGCTTCATGTCCTTGTATACAAGTCTACAGTTTCTCTCCATGCCTGTTCTAATATCATCAAAAAGGCTTCATCAGGACATTTATCATTGTCTCCTTTATGAAGAGCAACTCAACTGTGCCATACAATTTGCTTGCTGACCTTCTTTCCAAACGTACCAACTTTGGGCAAATCTTTCAAGTGTCCTTGTGCTGATTTTGTGAAGTCCAGCAGTGAATTATCTTTGCATTTTTGATCCAACCCTTGCCATCTGTAAGCTTATTGTGGATGATTGCACAATATCATGGCTATGATGGCAACTTGTTTGAGGAGTGATAACCTTTATCCTTAAATGAAACCTGGCTGTACATTTCACCACTAGTCCTGCCCCCTCACACTGTGGGGCTGTGTCTCATCTCACCAAATCACACACTGGTTCTGCTTCCTTTCTCCTTCTTGGCAATCTTACCTTCTTTCACTCTTGTTTTACATTCCCCCAGCAATATCCTTTGAGTGCTATCTTAATTTTATCACTAAGTTTTTCAGTAATTTTTCAGTACTTTTCTCCTTCAACAAGTGACAGTCTCTCTAAGATCATTGCTGTTGTAAACACTCCTCCCCAATCACTCCAGCAAGTTCAACGGGGTGACTGAATATTGGTGATTCTCAATAATATTTACAGTAACCCCATTGAGCTTGCTTTCTCTAGTGACCTTGTTAATGCCATTGTGGCAATCTCATATAAATTGAGAAATTTATAAATGAGGTATTAAAAGCAAATTAAAAATAAAAACGTTCTAAGTTACTATGGAACTAATGAGAAGAATGGGTGATTTGATTCAAGTTTTCAAAATATTAAGGGGAACAATTAGGGTAGATAGCCAGAAACAATTTCTTGCTCCTTGGGGAATCTAGGACCAAAGGCTCGATTGTAAAAATTAGAGCCAGACTTTTCAGGATTAAAATGGGGAACTGCTTCTACTCACAAAGGGTGATAGAAATTCAGTGTCTCTTCTGTAATAAGCAGTTTAAACTAATCCAAGGTTTCATTGAATGGCTGTCAACAAGGAGATAAATAGCTTATTCCTGTTCTTACATTACTATCTATACCATGGAAAAGATCATGTGTTACTAAATCCATGACGTTGTTTGCTACAACTCTGTCTGAAATGTTCACATCCATCACTGTAACTTGAATTTTCAGCACACTAATGGTTAACTTCCCAGATTCTCCCCTCTGACTTGAAGTCAGCTAAACTTCTGTCCATGTTCTAACTCACAGCACATCCTGGTCCTCAATCAGCCCAGTGCTTGCTAACCTATGTTTTCTCCCAGCTTATAAGTATCTTGATTTTTAAAATTTCTTCCAAAATAAAGCAAAATGCTAACTTTCAAACAAAAAAAAACAACTTTCATTTATGTTGTAGAAATATGAAGAAATTTAAATCAATAGCATCAAACAGCGTTTTTTTCTATGGATAAAGTACATTCACAACTCATCTTGAACGGATGTTGGCGGTTACCAAGTATAATACGTATCTAACTTTGGGATTTTTTTAGGAACAAAAGTGTGTTATATGTAATGTAATAGGAGAAAGTGAGGACTGCAGATGCTGGAAATCAGTCAAAGGGTATGATGCTAGAAAAGCACAGCAGGTCAGGCAGCATCTGAGGAGCAGGAGAATCCATGTTTTGGGCATAAGCCCTTCATCAGGAATCATCATGAAGGGCTTATGCCTGAAACATTGACTCTCCTGCTCATTGGATGCTATCTGACCAACTGCTTTTCCAGCACTGCACTCTTCGATTATATGTAATATTAATATCTTACTGAGATAACGTGTTGGAAATCAAGCCCTGCTGTTTGCTGGGTTGTCACAAAAGTTAAAGTTTAAATCTACTCAAAATTTCCCGAATGACCCTGGTTTCTGTGCTTAAAAAGTGGCTATTTGTGACAAAAAGGTTTTAGTTACAGATAAACAATTATAGCTTGTCAACGTATTACCCTGCTAGTTTTAGCTTCCTCATGCACAAACAGATGAAGACAGGAAAAGAAAACAAAGACGAGGAAGATAGTCCCTGTTCACAGGGTATGCTGTGATGTTCCTTTTGGCAGGAGTGCTGGTCCTTCATTCTTCTCCACATACCTTTACTTACTTGGGATAGGTATAGAGTGACTGGTTCACACTTATAAAGTCTTTGGCTTATGTATAAGATCCATAGCTCACCACAGCAGCTGAGGGAAAAAATAAACTGGACTTTTTTCAAGCTTAATACTTTACAGAAAAGAGCTTGTGGACATCTAGTGGTTTCTGTTCAAACTTTCATGTCACCAAGGTGTCAGCTACATCAGCAAGTCAAGCAGAAGGGCTTCACTTTTGATGACTGGTTACAGTTCTACGAACTAATGTTCTATGAACATTAGTGTACAAGATAATGAGAGGCATAGATAGAGTTGATAGTCAGAAACTTTTTCCCAGGGCAGAAATTGTTAACACGAGGGGTCATATTTTAAGCTGTTTGGCAGAAAGTATAAAGGGGATGTCAGAGGCGGGTTCTTTACACAGAGAGTTGTGAGAGCATGGAATGCGTTGCCAGCAGCAGTTGTGGAAACGAGGTCATTGGGGATATTTAAGAGACTGCTGGACATGCATATGGTCACAGAAATTTGAGAGTTCGTACATTAGGTTTACCTCACATGAGGATCAATGGTCGGCACAACATCGTGGGCTGAAGGGCCTGTTCTATGTTGTAATCAGTTACTTGTTCCAGGCGAAATCTCCATTCTTACCCTCTCGGCTGCATCTCCTCTGCAACTAGACCCTCCCCCACAGCTTGCAGAAGCAGCTGAGGAAACCTCATTTACAATGTGTGTGTTGGCTTAGTTGATTTTAAAATAAGGAGTAATTCTTCCACAATCCTTAACTTTCAAATGAGTTCCTTCCCATTTCAATCCACAGTCAAAAATACAGAAAAATACAAGATACAAGGCCTTTACAGCAAAGCTCTGATAATTGCTGAATTGTTGGTAGTCATGTCCTGAGCTGCCTTGGACCTAAGCCCTGGAATTTCCTTCCTAAACATCTCTACCTCAATGCATTTCCTCTTTCAGCCTCCCATTTCAGCTTCTGACTCTTGATGAGGCCAGTGCTGCAATCGCTCAGACAACCTCTCAGATGTATGAGCACCCACGTGCAGAACCTTGTCCAGCCTTGTGCTGTCAAGTATAGCCACAAGTCCAGGGACTGGGTGCAACTATTTGCTGTTTGACGACATTGCAGATTACTAAAGGCTAAGATTGGTCTCCGTGTACACACAGATTACCAATCATTCTATTTCAAAGCTGATATCTAGTTTGGACAAATGTTACTGAGGATCCAAACTTGAGTTGCAGTTTCCACAGATTTGGATGGGTGACCCTATACTTTACAGTTAGCTCAAAGAGGACCACAGAGAACCTTATGTATCTCCTTGTATATCCACTTGCTAATTGGTTAACAATAGATAGCACCTGCCAAGAGAGAACTCATTTTAAAAAATGTTAAGATTGCAAAATCATGCCGATAATGTGGCTAGGGGTACAATATTGAGAATTCCTTTCCAATAAACTGCAAGACAGCTACTTGAAATAGTTTCCTTGTTTCCATGTGCTGACTTAATAGTTCAGGTTGCAATGGATATATTTTCGTATATTTCTTTGTAAAGTTTGAGTAATCTCTCACATGTATTTCATATAGTGCTTTCCACTGGGCTCTGTAACTGTATGACCTGGCCTTGTTTCATCATTTAACTGCACATTGTTTCCTTGCTTGTATAATTACAGCATTTAAAAGGCATCTGGATGGGTATATGAATAGGAAGGGTTTAGAGGGATACCGGCCAAATGCTGGCAAATGGGACTAGATTGGGTTGGGATATCTGGTTAGCACGGACAAAGGGTCTGTTTCCCTGCTGTGCATCTCTATGACCCTCTATTAGTGCTTTACACTAATTTCCTATTCCTCTTCATCTTGACTGAACAGCATAACGTTTCATTTAAATATATCTATGCTGTTTGTCTCAACCACGCCAATAGTAGCAAGTTCCACAATCCAACCACTCTCCAAGTTTCTCCTAGATGGAGCTGTTTGTGACTATCTTGTTTATGATCCCTAACCTGGACTCCCCATGAGCCAAAATATTTCTCTGTACACCCTACCTTTATTAGGTCACCACTCTGTCATGTCTTTTGTGGAAAACATGTGACCTAGCTTGTTGCATCTTTCCCAAATCATGAGGTGACAAATGCAACCACACAGGATTTCTTTTTTGTTTTGAATAGTCAATCTGTTGCAGTTATGCATGATTTGGAGATGCCGGTGTTGGACTGGGCTGTACAAAGTTAAAAGTCACACAGCACCAGGTTATAGTCCAACAGGTTTATTTGGAAGCACCAGTGTTTGGAGCACTGCATCTGACCACCTGACGAAGCAGCAGCGCTCTGAAAGCTAGTGCTTCCAATTAAGCCTGTTGGACTATAACCTGGTGTTGCGTGATTTTTAACTTTGTGGTTATGCACGGTTACAAATGTTTGGATATGTTAAATCAAAGCTGTATTTGCCTTAATCCCTAGAACTACAGATTACAAGTTATTCTGCTATAACGTGCGTTTCGTCAGCATGAATTGGCTGTGACGAGATTTGACAAATTGGGAAGTTTGTATAACTTGAACTTTCTACTGAATGGGTATAGCGATTTTGTATTAGCGATGATTTAGAGGTGCCGGTGTTAGACTGGGGTGTACAAAGTTAAAAATCACCCAACACCAGGTTACAGTCCAACAGGTTTATTTGGAAGCACTAGCTTTTGGAGCGCTGCTCCTTCATCAGGTGGTTGTGATAACCACCTACCGAAGGAGCAGCGATCCAAAAGCTAGTGCTTCCATATAAACCTGCTGGACTATGACCTGGTGTTGTGTGATTTTTAAATTTTGTATTAGTGATCTTCTACAGCATGATTTTCTATAGTGGTTTTCCATAGCCCGACTTTCTATAGCTCAAGGTTACAAAGAAACACAACTTGGCATTACAGTGGAAAGACCTATATCTGGTCATGATGTTTGTGGGAGCTGCAATGAGTATTCTTCAAAAAGTATTTAATTAGCTATAATGCCTTTTGAAATGTCTTAAGGTTGTGAAAAGCACAACAAAAATTCCATTTCTATTTTCCCCTTTTCTTTCTTATTTGATTTTTCACTTTGGGATAGTATGTGGAAACATCGAGGAAGTAGTTATAAGGCATGTGGAATGCTGGCCTTTATAAGAAGGGACATAGAGCATTTAAGTAAGGAAGTTATGTCAAACCTTTGAGGTACTGGTTCAACTTAAGCTGGAGGAGTGTGCCTAATTCTGGGCATTGAACTTTAGGGAGAATATGAAGGATTTAGGACCGTGCAGAAAAGCTTTACGAGAATCCAATTAAGTGATTACATTGGAGAAGCTGAGGTTGTTTTCCTTTAAAGTGAAGTTTGAAAGGAATTTGAATAGAAGTGAGCGAAATCATGAGCGACCTAGACAGAATACACAGCACTCTGTTGTCATTGACAAAAGGTGAAGAGCCAAAGGACAGATTTGAGGTGAATGGCAAAAGAACCAAAAATGACATTAAGAAGAACAGTTTCAAACAACAAGTGCTTGTGATCAGAAATGCATGGCCTGAGAGAAGCGATTTAATTGTGGCTTTCAAAAGAGGATTGAATTAAAGAAAAACAAGGCATACTGGAAAATGGCAGTATATGGGCCAAGTTGATTTACTCATTGAGAGAACTGTCACAGACATGCTGAACTGAATATTTACAGAAGGTGACCATCCTGTGATTCATGTTTTACTTCTGCCACTGAAAGTAGTCTAAGATTATGTTTTCACCAGTTTGTTAATCTGGAACCCATATATCTCAAAAACTGGATAAATTTCAACAAAGCCTGGGACACAGTTTGACTATGATCCAAAGAAGAACAGATTTAATGTTTTGCTGAAGACCTGGAATCTTTTTAGAGGATCCATTAACATTAAAAGATAGAACAAGCTGACTTCATTTTCAGAAGTTGTGGATTGTCTTGGCTGTTATATTGAAATCTGTTACAATTGTCAATATGTGAGCAGAGTTTTCAGAGCAGGCCATTGGATGTGGATGACCTGAAGCATCCTCGGGTAGATGGAACATCTCAATAAAAAGATTTATTGTCTCATCTTTACAAAGCACTAAACAGAGATTAGCTTCAGCGAATTTTAATAATGTTAACGTAGCATGGCGGAGGTATATGCTCGACTAAATACCTTCTTTACCAATTTTGTTATTTTCTCCTTGAGCCCTCTGTATCTTTCACATGGAGTTGCGCTATCTTTTAAAACTTCAAGTGGAATGGTGCAAATCAAATCTTGGTCTGAACACCTCTGGATTTAGGTTAGATGATTGATTTCACTCCATTTCAGAGCAGAAAATCTGGTGAGGTTTGTATAGTCTGAATTCAGTTGTTGGAATTTTCTTTCATGTTGTTCCCATGTGGCTAGGAACCCATTTATAGTCCATCCCGAATTGCCAATGAGAAGGTGGCGGTGAGCTGCTGCCTTGAACCACTGCAGTGTGATCTTGTGAATGGTACACATTGCTGCTGCTATGACTAAATGTTGAAGGGAGAGGGTGGGTTGTCTGTCAGGCAGGCTGCTTTGTCCTGGATGGTGTTGAGTTTCTTGAGTTGCTGGAGCTCTACTCATTCAGGCATGTACTCCATCACACTCCTAACTTGTGCCTTGTTGATCAGCAGGAGAGAGGCAGAAGGTTTGTGAGAGGGGAACAATGCTTCGAGCTCACAAGATGTAAGTTGCCTGCTGGAGTCAACGGTTGCTATCATTTTTTGTCAGTTGCTGGGTTTCCCGAGAAACTTTCCCTTTAAACTACAAGGCTGTACAACATGCTGGAGGAGTGCACTGCTCAGTGCAATAAACTAGGTGCTGGTTGTGATGTGATGCAATGGCAGTGTCTCTAATCCTGAGTCTGCAGCCTGGATTGAAGTCCCACCTGCTCCAGAAATGTGTAATAACATCTCTGAGCAGGTTGTTTAATAATGCCTGCCCTTTTAGATGTGCACTTCAGTTTTCAAGAGTTAGTGCAGTATAACAAGTAGATTGCACATAAAGGAAATTAAAGGGAAACTGGGAAACTCTAATGCTGTTAAATTGAAATCCGATTCCAAGCTGCACTGGGGGGCCTGATTTTAATACTATAAAGTGGTTTGCGTGTTCAGCAGAATCCAAGGGTAAAGCTATCTGCCAGTGTGAAAATGGCTGCAAGCAGACGGGCAGGCTGGGGTGTATTCTTTGAGTTTTAATTTTTAATGAGACCCTTGCTGACTATCATCAGGCAGTTAGTATGGAATTCTTGGTATCTGCTGGCATCTTTGCATTTCACTGAAGCCGGGTACAAACTTGGTGTTTTACCAGCTACTGAAGTGGCTTCAGATGATTTGCATTCTTCATTATTTTGAAGGTAATAGTCTGCAAGTTGATAGTGGTATGTTTACCCAGATGTCTGCACATGGTAAAGACATGGGGTTTGTTAAGCTCTGCATGAATGAAATTTACCTTTTTATCTTGAAAATGTCTTTCATTGCATGCGTCTTTGAAGTGTGTTTAAAAAATGTTTTTTGTTGAGAGAATATAGTTTATGTGACTCTTTGTCCAATTGATGGTTGTGAATTGGTGTTGAGTTGTATCATTAAATATGTGTGGAAATTCTAGAGCAGCCATATCGCCCAGTTTGCCTATTGCTTTTTTTCTGATTATATGCCAATCAATCTTTGCCTGCTTGCACCAGACAATTTGCTTGACATTAAGCCATATTGCATGCTGAGCTCAAACTGAGATTGTTTGCACAAAGCAAGAAAGTCCCAATGTACTCTATTGCTTCTCATTTACTTGCATATGTTTTATTCCTGTGCTCCACTGAATATATAGAGTATCTTTGCAACCGGCTTGACAAAAACTGATGAGTGATTTGAAAAATGCAATTTCAAACTTGAACTGAATGATTTTTAGTTGAACCTTTTTATTTTCAGATTTTACAGTAGTAGTTTTATTTCGAGAAGGCAAGGAACATTCTGAATAAAGCAAGAAATAATAGCTTTCCAATAAAGACTAAGCAGAGCAGAATGAATGAGAACTGTTCAGAGTTGTTCGGGAGCTTACATTGGGTTCAACAGGATTACACTGATCAGCAAAAGACAGACAAGCATTTGCAGAGTCATAAGAGTTACAGATCCTTCAGACCAACTCAGCCGTGCTGACCAGATATCCTAATTAAGTCCCATTTGCCAGCACTTAGCCCATAAACCTCTAAACCCTTCCTATTCATATACCCATCCAGATGCATTTTAAACATGGTAAATGTACCAGCCTCCACTACTTCATCTGGCAGCACATTCCATACCCACACCACTCTCTACATGAAAAAGGTTGCCCCTTAGGTCCTTTCGTAAACCTTTCTCCTCTCACCCTAAACCTATGCTCTCCAGTTTTGGACTCTCCCATCCCAGGGAAAAGACCATCCTATCCATGCCTCTCATGATTTTATAAACTCTATAAGGTCACCCCTCAGCCTCTGACACTGCAGGGGTAACAGCCCCAGACTATTCAACCTCTCTGTATAGCTCAAATCCTCCAACCCTGGCAATATCCATGTAAATCCTCTCTGAACCCTTTCAAGTTTCATAAACTCCTTTCTATAGGAGGGAGACCAGAATTGCATACAATATTCCAAAAGTAGCCTAACCAGTGTCCTATACAGCTGCAACATGACTTCCCAACCCCTATACTATATGTTCTGACCAATAAAGGAAAGCATACCAACGCTGCCTTCACTATCCCATCTACTTGCAACTTTACTTTCAAGGACCTACCTGCACTCCAAGGTCTTTGTTCAACAACACTCCTCAGAACCTTACCATTCAGTATATAAATCCTCAGCTGATTTGCCTTTCCAAAATGTAGCACCTCACATTTATCTAAATTAAACTCTATCTGCCACTCCTCAGCCATTGGCCCATCTGTTGCACTCTGGAAGTAACCTTCGCTGTCCACTACACCTCCAATTTTGGTGTCATCCGCAAATTTTACCTCCAACACCGATCCTTGTGGCACAACACTGGTCATAGGTCTCTACCTTCAAGCCAGTTCTGTATACAAATGACTGGTTCTCCCCGTATTTTATGAGATCTAACCTTGCTAGCCAGTTTACCATAAAGAACCTTGTCGAACACCTTAGTGAATTCTTAGATCACATCCTTTGCTCTGCCCTCATTAATCCTCTTCGTTACGTCTTCAAAAAACTCAATCAAGTTAGTGAGACATGATTTCCCACACACAAAGCCATGTTGACTATCCCTAATCAGTCCTTGCCTTTCCAAATATATGTGCATCCTGTCTCTCAGGATGCCCTCCAACAACTTGCTCGCCCATGATGTCAGGCTCACCGGTCTATAGTTCCCTGGATTTTCCTTACCACCTTGTTTAAATAATGGCACCACGTTAGCCAACCTCCAGTCTTACGGTACCTCACCTGTGACTATTGATGATACAAATATCTCAGCAAGGGGCCCAGCAATCACTTCCTTGGCTTCCCACAGAGTTCTAGGGTACAGCTGATCCGGTCCTGGGATTTATTCACTTCTCAGTGTCTTAAGATATCCAGCACCACCACCTCTGTAATCTGGATATTTTTCAAGATGTCACCATCTGTTTCCCCACATTCTATCCCTAAGTACAGCTGTAATGTTATTCTTTATTGAAAACACACTCCCCCTCCTCTCTTGCCTCTCTTTCTATCCTTCCTGTAGCATTTGTATCCTGGAACACTACACTACCAGTCCTATCCATCCCTGAGCCATATTACTGTAATTGCTATGATATCCCAGTCCCATGTTCCTAACCATGCCCTCAGTTCATCTGCATTGAAATAAATGAAGTTTAATCTATGAGTCCTACCTTGTTCTCTTCTTTGTTCCTGCCGCCCCTGACTGTTTGACTTGCTCCTTTTCCCAACTGTATCAGTCTCAGACTGATCTCCTTTCTCACTATCTCTCTGGGTCCTGCACCACCACTTTACCATTTTAAATCCTCCCAAGCAGGTCTAGCAAGTCTCCCTGCCCAATATATTAGTCCCCTTCCAATTCAGGTGCAATCCATCTTCCTTATACCCCAGAAGAGATCCCAATGTCCAAAAATGTGAGCCCTTCTCCCCTGTACCAACTCCTCAGCCACGCATTCATCTGCTCTATCCTTCTATTCCTACCCTAACTAACTCATAGTATTGGGAGTAATCCAGATATTATTACCATCGAGGACCTCCTTTTTAAATTCCTGTCTAACTTCGTATATTCTCTCTTCAGAATCTCATCCTTTTCCCTTCCTATGTCTTTAGTTTCCATGTGCACAATGACCTCCTGCTGGTCCCTTTCCCCTTTGAGAACATCCTGCACCCGCTCTAAGATATCCTTGATCCTGGTACCAAGGAGGCAACACACCATTCTGATATCTTGCTGCTGGCTGCAGAAACATGTGTCTGCACCTCTGACTAGAGAGTCTCCAATCACAATTGATTGCTTGGAATCTGACGTATCCTTATTACATTAGATCCAGTTTCGGTACCAGAAACATGGTACATTCCCTCAAGTGTTCAACACCCCCTGTGTTATCCAAAACGGCATATTTGTTTGAAATGGGGTGTCGACAGGAGATTCCTGCACTACCTACCTCCCCTCCTATCTTTCCTGGGGGTAACCCATCTACCTGACTGTATCTGTAGTTTTTCTCCCTTCCTATAACTGCTGTCCATCACTCTCCCACCTCCTGTAAATTCCTCATTGCCTGGATGTAAGTTTGCTCGCTGAGCTGGAAGATTCATTTTCAGAAGTTTCATCACCGTACAAGGTAACATCTTCAGTGAGCCTCCGGACGAAGCACTCCTCACGTTTCCTGCTTTCTATGTATGTTGGGGTTTTTGGGTTGGTGATGTCATTTCCGGTTCTTCTTCTTAGGGGGTGGTAAATGGGGTCCAAGTCGATGTGTTTGTTTTAGTTGGAATACCATGCTTCTACAAATTCTTGTGCATGTCTCTGTTTGGCTTGTCCTAGGATGGATGTGTTGTCCCAGTCGAAGTGGTGTCCTTCCTTATCTGTATGTAAGGATACTAGTGAGAGAAGGTCATGTCATTTTGTGGCTAGTTGATGTTCATGTATGTTGGTGCCTAGTTTTCTGCCTGTTTGTCCAATGAAGTGTTTGTTACAATTCTTGCACGGTATTTTGTAAGTGATGCACCCAGAAACCCTAGACACTCTACCCTACATTAAAGACATCTCAGAAATGACTGCCAGACTACTCAGACCCCTTGGCAACATGGTAGCCCACAAACCCACCAACACACTAAAACAGCAGCTCATGAACTTGAAAGACCCGATACAGACAATTAATGTTATTTACAAAATACCGTGCATCCATCCTAGGACAAGCCAAACAGAGACACGCACAAGAATTCCTAGAAACATGGCAGTCCAACCGGAACTCTATCAGCAAACACATTGACTTGGACCCCATTGACCATCCCCTGAGAAAAGTAACAGGAAATGACATCATAGGAAATGACTCCACCACAGGAAATGACATCATCAACCCAAAGAAAACCCACCATATAAATAGAAAGCAGGAAACATGAGCAGTGCTTCATCTGGAGGCTCACTGAAGATGTTACCTAATATGGTGACAAAACATCTGAAAATGAACCTTCCAGTTCAGCGAGCAAACCTACATCCAGAACCTCAATCTGAGCTACGAATCTTCTCAAAACTCACTAACTCTTCGTTGACTCTAACCTTTGTTCCAACCGATCCATGAGAAATGATAGGATTTGCAACCAAAGTTATTTCCTGCAGACATAATCATCACTAACATGGAAACTCTCCCTAATCTCCCACATCCGACAGGAAGAACACATCACTCTACTGAAGGCCATCTTTGTTCCTTCACAATTTACAGATCTAGAAAATAATGCCATCTTACTGCTCAAAAAAACACCAAGGGAACTTAGTTTTATATTTTCAAAATTTAATCAAGAGACACATCTCAAAACACTTAATCAAAAAGAACTCGCTCCACTCACTATTGTAGATTTACAGCAAGGTTATACTTAAAAATATGCACTTGGCTTCTCTTTTGGAGCAGATATCTGGGTGTCAAACCTGCAGGAAGGTAATAAGAACGATATGCCAGAATGTGGAGAGACTAATGTTTACATTGAGATAGAACAGCAATGCTCCCGTCTCCCTCAACGGGCTGAGAGGGAGATAGAAATAACTGCAAAACATTAGTGCCAACTGAATGCAACGCTGGATCAGACTTGAGAACACTCATCTATCCTTTGTTTACAATTGTTCAAAAATTGTGACCATATGCAAATATATTTGCCTCGACATTGAATCACTATTCCTTTCTCAAGTAAGATTCCCCCAAAAGACTTGAAGTGCAATGTTGTAGGTTAATGTAATGGGGATACTCAATTGCTTTAATCAACTATAGTCACATAATTGTAATATAACAGGAATAAAAGGCAAGTCCAGGAAACAAGAGTGAGAAGAGCTTCCTAATCTCGGGGTGCAATCTTTGTTTAAAAGATAATAAAATTATGACCCTGGCTGCTGGAAGGCCGTTTTTTTTTCATAAATTAGACATTAACCATTAAAGATTTAGTTTTCATCCCTTTTGTTTTAAATAGACCTAAGGGATGTGAATGTTGCTGCTTAGGCCATTTCTAATTGCAGTTAATGTTAACCACGTTGCTATGGGTCTGGATTTGCATGTAGGCCAGGTATAGAGCCAGATTTCTTTCCAAAACCACATTTTTAAAAACACATTTGGTTCACTCAATTGGCACTGGTTACAAGATTCAGATTTTAATCCAGATTTTTATTGAATACAAATTCCAGTATCTGCCACAGTGGGATTCAACCCATGCTCCAGAATATTGACCTGGGGTTATAGAGTCATACAATATAGGGAAAGACCCTTCAGTCCAACCAACCCACACGGACCATAATCTCACACTTACTACTCCCACCTACCTGATATTGGCCCATATCCTTTCAAATATTTCTTATTCATGTGCTTACCTAAATGTCTTTTAAAAATTGTAACTGTAGTCGACCACTTCTTCTAGAAGTTCATTCCACACACAAATCATTGTGTAACAAAAAAAAGCCTCTCGTGTCTTTACATTTTTCTCCTCTTACCTTAACAATATGTATCCTTGTCTTGAAATTCCACGCTCTAGGGAAAAGCTGCCTGCCATTCACCTTCTCTATACACATCATGATTTTAAAAAACCTCTAAGGTCACCCCTCAGCCTCCTACATTCCAGGGAAAATAGTCCTAGTCAATCCAGCCTCTGCTTATACCTCAAACACTCCATTCCTGGCAACATGATGGTAAGTCTCTTCTGAACCTTCTCCAGCTTAATAATATCCTTCCTGTAGCGGAGCGAACAGAACTGTACTCCAGAAGAGTTCTTGATTACGTCTACACTTATATTATCAATATGCCAATGTCTTTGCCAATTTACATGTTAAATGAGCAGTTTTATCAACAGTCAATTAAACGGAACCAGCCGCACTCCTCTTGTAGCTACAAAAGTGGGTCAGAGGCCAGGAATTCTGAGCCTGATTCCCAAAGCCTTTCCTCCAAGTCTAGTGCATGTGCATATTATCAAGAATGATGATGTGGAGGAGCCGGTGTTAGACTGGGGTGGACAAAGTTAAAAATCACACATCACCAGGTTATAGTCCAACAGGAGGTGGTTGTGAAGCAGGACCATAAGACACAGAATTTATAGCAAAAGATCACAGTGTCATGCAACTAAAATGATATATTTAACAAACTTGGATTGCTGTTAAGACTATCATCTTTTAGAATGGTTTACAAGTTTCGATTCATTAATATGTAAATCCCAGAACTACTTTTAAGTCACATTCTCAAGATGACTTAAGGTGAACCTCTCTGGCTATGTCGAAAACATCTTGAAACACATTGTACAGGGCACCCCCCCCCAGCTTCTGTCGCGACACTACAGATTTCCTACAGAAACCCAGCACCCATGAACCAGTTAAATCAGCAACATTCCTTGTCGCAATGGACACTTCAGCACTCTACACCAGCATCCCCCACAATGATGGCATCACGGCAACAACCTCAGTACTCAATACCAACAACTGCCAATCTCCAAACACCATCTGACAACTCATCCACTGCATCTTCAACCACAACATTTACACCTTTGACAGCCAGTTCTTCATCCAGACACACAGAAGGGTCATGAGGACCAAATTTGCACCCCAATATGTCAACATTTTCATGCACAGGTTCAAACAAGACTTCTTTGCTGCACAGGACCTCCAACCAATGCTACACACCAGGTATATTGACAGCATTCCTTCCGCTGGGCCCATGGTGAGGAGTCATTGGAACAACTACACAGTGATATCAATGAGTTTCATTCCACCATTAGACCTGCCATGGACTACTCTTCAGTATCTGTCTCATTCTTGGACACATGCATCTCCATCAAGGATAGGCACCTCAACAACTCGCTGTACCTCAAACCATGGGTAACCTCACGATGCTACACTTCTCTAGCTTCCACCCTAAGCATATTAAAACAGCTATCCCCTATGGACAAGCCCAACATATACACAGGATTTGTTCAGATGAGGAGGAATGTGATGGACACTTGAAGGTGCTCATGGATGCCTCGTAAGAACAGAGCATAACCGATTGCCAGTTCTGATGTGGCACAGCGAGAAACTGTAATGGCCTCCTCAGGAGACAGACACTGGTTGTAACTGATAGGTTACCCTTTGTTATGCAGTACTTCCCAGCCTGCGCAGCCTGCAACATGTTATTGATGAGGATGAGAACCTCGCCAACACCTTCCCTATGCCTCCACTTCTTGCCTTTAATCAGCCGCCAAACCTTAAACAGACTATTGTTCGCAGCAAACTGCCCAGCCTTCAGGACATCGACCACAATACTGTACAACTCTGTCATGGCCACCACTGCAAGACGTGTCAACACCGATACCACCATTGCGCGTGGGGACATCATCCACCATGTACGTGGCAGGTGCTCATGTGACTCAGCCAATGGTACGTTGGCGACACTGAGCAGGCGCTATGATAATGGATGAATGGACACCACATGACAATCACCAGGTTAAGGGTGTTCCCTTCCAGTCGGGGAACACTTTAGTGGTCAGGGACATTCGGCCTTGGACCTTAGGGTGACCATCATCCAAAGTGGACTTTGGGACAGGCACCAACGCAAAGTGGCCGAGCAGAGGCTGATAGCCAAGTTTGGTACCCATGAGGATGGCCTCAACTGGGACCTTGTGTTCATGTCACACTACAGGTGACCCCACTATTCTATACGCGCTATCTCTCTCGCACGCGTGCGCACACGCACTCACTCTCTCTCTTGCTCTCTCTCACTCTGTCCCATGCTCTCTCGCTCTGTCCCACACTCTAACTCACACTCAGTCTCTGTCACACTCTCCGTCTCTGTCTCACTCTCCGTCTCTGTCACACGCACTCTCGCTCTCCCCTCTCCCTCTCCCTCCCCCCAGACATATACTCACTCTCTCGCACACGCACACACATACACCCCTCACACTCACACCCATGCATGCACCCTCTCACAGCCTTATAACCCATCACACACTCACACACATGCGCTTTACGAAGCTTGCGTGAACTCTGTCTCTCTGCCTCTGCCTCCTGTGCACATGCACGCACACAAGTCCACGCAGTGAATTTGTATTTGCAGACACATTCTATTTTGCCCAAAAAAAATGTGCAACCTATAGGCAGTCAATGCAGACAGTCAATCCATATAATATTTTGTAGATTCCATTTTGGAAATAAAATCAGTCTGACTCAAGATTGGGATGCAGACAGACTCTGACCTCACACCTTTTAATGCATTGACTGATCTAAGATGTCACCTTTTTTTATATAAAACCTTAAGTATCTTGAGAATGTGACGTAAAAGAAGTTCTGGGATTTACATATTAATGAACCAAAACCTGTAAGCCATCCTAAAAGATGAAAGACTTAACAGCAATCTAGGTTAGTTCAATATAGCATTTTAGTTGTATGATACTGTAATCTGTTGCTATATATTCTGTGTCTTATGGTGCTGCTTCACAACCACCTGAAGAAGGAGCAGCGTTCCGAAAGCTAGTGCTTTCAAAATAATTCTGTTTGACTATAACCTGGTGTTGTGTGATTTTTAAGTATATCAGGAGTGTGATAGGATATTTTACAGTTAACTGAGTACAGAAACAACGTTCAGATGTAGGCTGTTAAGTCACAAGAAACTTGTGCCAGATAATTTCTAGGCAATGATCATCTTCACAAGTGAATTTAGTCTGCTCCCCATGACATTTGCTGGCATTGCCCATGCCAAATTCTTTTGCCATCTTGAGACCCAAGCAGCCCTTATAATTTACATCCCATCCATCACCTTAAACAGTCACCTCCTCCACCACTGGTGTACCTTTAGTGCATTATACACTTTAGTAAGTATGATCTGCAAGATGTATAATAGCCACTGGCTCCTTCAATAACATCTTCAAATCTCCAAGATCTTTAACTTCATCTGACGCTCCAGGGAAAACAGCCCCAGCCTGTTCGGCGCCTCCCTCTATTCCATGAGGATATGCCAATCCTTCAGATGTTCCTTAAAACTCTCTGCCTCTTCTATTATTATTTTGAAACAGCAATGTTGAATAAGTTTTAAAAAATTACAAGAACTTTGACAAATAAATAAAAATAGCTAAGCAGAAATAAACAGGCCTCTTAGAGGTGCAGCATGGAGAATTCTAATCAAATAAGGAGTAAGAGAATAAAGACATTGTAGATGTTAAACAAGTGGGGAAACAATAGTCTAATGAGAAACATAAAATGTGTATGTCATTTTAGTGATTAAGTAGTAATGGAAAATTACTTCACCCCAAAGCCAACATGTAATTGCATCCTCGGGTTTAAGTCAGATGGATGCAGTGATTTTTGATTTTCCAGAATTCCCAGAATTTGGAATCGCTTCCAGAATTTGGAAGATAGTAAATGGCATGGTGACTTAGTAGTTAGCACTGCTGCCTTACAGCGCCAGCAACCCAGCTTTGATTCCAGCCCCTGGCAATTGTCTGTGTGGAGTTTGCACATTCTCTTTGTGTCTGTGTGGGTTTCCTCTGGGTGCTTCAGTTTCCTCCCACAGTCCAAAGATGCTCAGGTTGGATGAATTGGCCAAGCTAAATTGTCCATAGTTTTCAGGGTGTGTAGTTTTGGTGCATTAGTTAGGGGAATGGATCTGGGTGTGTTACTGTTCAGAAGGCCGGTGTGGATTTGTTGGGTCCAGTGGCCTGTTTCCACACTGTTGGGATTCTATGAATTTAGTCAGGGGAAATGTAGACTAATAAGGTAGGGGAATAGGCCTGGGTAGGATACTATTCGGAGGTTTGGTGTGAACTTGTTGGGCCAAATGGCCTGTTTCCACACTCTATGGATTCTATGATAAATATGACACAACTTTTCAGAAAGGAGGATGAAAGAAAACAGGGAAAATAGACCAGTTTACCTGGCATTATTGGGAGACAAATGCTAAAATCTATTATAGTGTTATCTGGGCACATATCTAATTAAGATGTTAAACAACAATTTATGGAAGGGGAACAGTGTTCTATTAAAGACTTTTGAGGGTGTAGTTCATAAGCTAGATAATGGGAGAACCAATGGGTTTTGTCCCTTTGGATTTTCAAATAAAGCATTGGAGAAAGTAGTACTAAAGAGATTATTACACAAATCTTGGGGCGTGGGACTGAGGGTAATATCGTAACCTGATTTAGTTAACAGACTAACAGAGTGGAAGTAAGCAAGCAATTCTTGGTTTACTTTCAGATTATAACTATAATGGGCTACCATAGTATATAGGCCTTTTCTGTTTATTACCTGTATCAATAACTGACATGAGGTCAGGAAGATGTGGATTTGCAGATCAACTAGATGGGAAAGATGTAAAGAATCTGCAAGGGGATTTTGATGAGTTAAGTAAATAAACAAAAAAGTGGCAGATGGAGTAAAATGTAGGAAAATGAGAATTATTGCCTTCGATACCAATAATATGAAAGCTGAATAGTTTTTACAAGGGTGAGACACATGTAAATTGATACAGAAGAGAAGGGTGTCCATCTGCAGGAGTCATTGAGTCCTACAGCACAGGGACAGGCCCTTTGGCCCCAAGTAGTCCATGCCGACCAAAATGTCCATCCACGCGAAACCCATTCCCCTGCACTTGGCCCATATCCTTCTAAACTTTTCCTATCCATGTATTTGTCCAAATACCTTTTCAGTGTTGTTAATGTACCCGCCTCAACCACTTCTCCTGGCCCCTCATTCCAGATGTGTACCATTCTCTGAGTAAAAAAAAAACATTTGCCCCTCAGGTTCCCTTTTATTCTTTCCCCTCTAACCTTAAACTGATGCCCTTGATTCTCCAACCCTGGGAAAAAGATTGATACATTCACCCAATCTATGCCTCACATGATCTTATACACTTCTATAAAATTCCCCCTCATTCTCCAATGCTGTAAAGAAAAAATTCCTAGCTTGTCCAACCTCCCCTATAACTCAGTCCCTTAAGTCCTGGCAACATCTTTGTAAATTTCTTCTGCACTCTTTGCAGTTTAATAACATTCTTCCTATAGCAAGGTGACCAAAACTGATCACAATGCTCCCAAGTGCAGCCTCACCAATGTCCTGTACAACTGCAACATAACTTCCCAACTTCTATACTCCGTGCCCTGACTGATGAAGGCCAGTGTGCCAAAAGCCTTCTTCATTGCCCTGTCTACCTGTGACTCCACTTTCAGAGAAGGTGCACCTGAACGTCAAGGTCTCTCTGTTTCACTACACTCCTTAAGGCCCTACCATTCACCATGAAACTCCTACCTTGATTTGACTTTCCAAAATGTAACACCTCACACTTATCTACATTAAATTCCATTTGGCATTTCTTGGTCCACTTCCCCAGCTGATAAAGGTCTTGCTGTAATTTCTGATGATCTTCCTCACTGTCCACGATACCGTCTATTTTAGTGTCATCTGCAAGCTTACTAATCATGCCTTGTACATTCTCGTCCAAGTCATTGATATACTCATAAAGTACAACAATCTCTATTTAAAAAAAAAACTGCTGAGGAAATTCTGTTGCAGTTTTAAAGAACTTTGTATCTCCTGGCAAAGATAATGCAGTTGCCTTAAGAAAGGGTGCAGCCAAGCAGAATGAGGTCTTAGTGCAGTTGAACTGATCAAATTATAAAAGGAGGGGAATTTTTCAGTTGCATAATATGAATCTGCTTCTTGGTAGAAAAATCTATGGGATATAAAATTCTTCGGTAGAATGGAAATGAGGGTGGTGTGGCTGTAGCATTGGCATTTAGAGGTAGCTCATATGCATGATTATTTGAAACCAGTTCAAAGGGTTGAGGATATCTTCAACTCATTGGAGTCAGCCCATTTGATTAAAGGTAAATGTTGAAATGTTTTCTGTGACTGACTAGATGTCAGGGTAATTCTTCAGGTTTATTCTCTGACCTAGTTAGATTGTAAGAAATGGAATTCTGTAAAACTTTGTTTCTAGTTCCACATAATTGCAGTTCATGTAGAGACTTTAAGTAAAAACTTTTGTTTTGAATATCCTTGAACAGTTTAGTTTAGATTCTTGATTATTTTTGCATTTTCTGTCTCTTAACATATGTCATAAACTAGTGCGGAGAGTGCCCTAAGTGACTGTTACCAGCTATAAAAGAAACTCCTCCAGGTTTCATCAGTGAAGAAGAAGATAAAGAACTTTTTTTATTATAAGAAAATTAAGCTCATACGTGGTAAAAGCAAATTATTAATAACTAAAGTGCAACCTTCAACTCTATCCCCATTAAATCTAAACATACGCATTCATTTATCCAAAGGGTGGGCAGAACAGATGAGACTAGCAGTTCTTCCAGGAATATTGTGGGTGGAAAATTAGGTCAAAAAGGCATTAATTTTGTGGATAAGCATCCAAATCACATGAAAAAAAAGAGATGTCTTCCGCAGTTTTATTTTGATTTTTGGCAATAATATAATGTTTTCACGGACTGCAGCAATTCTTAGTTTGGTAGCCAGTCAGATGAACCTGGCTCTTTGCTTACATTAGTAATTATTTCTTTTTGCAAAGTCTTTTTGTGTTCATTCTTGTTCACTTGCAGAGCTGGAGAGAGAGTGATCTTGTTTGCTGGAGGCTTTTTGGAGGACTGAGTCTCAACTGCTCTTTCTCCTCTCCGTTCAGCGACAATGCTACTTAAAACAAATAACAATTCTGCAGAAATTGTGCACATTTACTGAAAGGTGTCTGGTAACAGCATGTCCTTGAAAAATAACAAAACTACTTTCAACAAAAGAACGCTTCTTCTTTGAGTTTTAAAAAAAACCCAATAATCCAAATATCAAATTGACAGATTGTATTTTCAAGTGTGTGGAGAGGCTGTGAAGAAGATAGCACAGACAGGGAATACTTGCAGACACAGAGATGGGTTCAAGTCCGTATACTTCAACGCAAGGAGTATCAGAAATAAGGTCGGTGAACTTAAGGCGTGGATAGGTACCTGGGACTACGATGTTGTGGCTATCACGGAAACATGGATAGAAGAGGGACAGGAATGGTTGTTGGAGGTTCCTGGTTACAGATGTTTCAGTAAGATTAGGGAGGGTGGTAAAAAAGGAGGGGGGGGGTGACGTTGCTAATTAGAAATGGTATAACGGCTGCAGAAAGGCAGTTCGAGGGGGATCTGCCTTTGCTGTGAAGGTTAGAATGATCCGAGAGTCAAGCATTGGCACCAGTTCATTCATCAGAAGGATGTGATAATCATGTGATGATCAGCAAGCTCACTGCTCTCTCTGGCTAAATTGTGGTACTTTTGCCCTGAGTCACAAATTTCTGTGTTTGAATCTAGCTTCAGGACTTTATCAGAAAAATCTAGATGGATACTCTAATACTGAAGTATTGCACTGTCAGAGGTACCACATTCTTAATTATTAAACCAAGCTAAATTTTACTATTTTATGGTCACTGTTTCCTAGGGGTTCTTCTACTCTGACATCATTTATTAAACCTGTCTCATTACAGATCCAAGTTCAACATAACACTGCCTATATCCTCAATTATAGTATTTCACCCTTCTGCTTTTGATACAACCTTATTTGCTACTGAAACCTTCATCCATACCATTGTTATCTTGATAATTTCAATGTTGCTCAGGTCAGTCTTGCATTATGCATCCTCAGTAAAGTTCACTTCTGTCTTAGTCAGCTGTGTATATGTGAACAGAGCAAATTCCATTCATTCATCGCATCAGCACTCTGATCTATTCGGCTCCTGTTCTGGCATTGTATGAAATTAAATCTCATCCTTGTCTTCAAATCACTGCATGTCCTTGCCCCTCACATCCTTCTTAACTTCCTCTAGTCACACAGCCGTCTGCCAACTATACGATCCTCTAACTCTGGGCATCTTGATTTTCCCTGCTCCATTATGGGCAGTTGCACCTTCTGCCTCGAACCTAATCATTGAATAATGTGCCTGATGAGTATACCATTCTCTTGGTGTATAGACCCACTCGTTTAACCAAGCTGATAGACTTCTGGCACAGATTGGCGATGTCCTAGAGCCATACAGAATGGAAACAGTCCCTTCGGTCCAACCGGTCCATGTCGACCATAATCCCCAAACTAAACTAGTCCCACCTGCCTATACTTGGCCTATATTCCTTCAAACGTTTCCTATTCATGTACTTATCTAAATGTCTTTTAAATGTTGTAACTGTACCCGCATCCACCATCTCCTCTGGGAGTTCATTCTAACCATGAACCACTCTCTGTGTAATTAAAAAAAAAAATGCCCCCATGTCTTTTTAAAATCTTCCTCCTCGCACCTTTAAAATATGCTCCCTTGTCTTGAAATCCCTCACCTCATGGTGTAACCCCCTCCCCCTCTGTGTGCAATCCTGGCAGTTAGCTAAAATCACACTTGACTGTACTGTAATATAGTCAAGTAATAGTACCTATTGTTGCTTCTCCTTCTGCAGAAACTCTCTATGTTATTATATTGACCTGTATTGTTTTATGAAAATTTGTGAGAAGAATTTAAATCCGCAATTGGTTACATTATCGAGCCTGGTTAATCAATTGTCATAAAGACACTGTGATTCCAGATCTCCTTGGACAGTTATAGATTATCCAGACACCCACAGTGGGTGTCATTCTTCTAAATGTTGATGTCTAAATTTGGACAGCCTTGCCCTATGTATTTTTTCTTCCCCCTTAAGTCTGAAGTGAATCAGTTTGTGATTAGACACTGGAGGGTTGAGGTTTCAGAGGGTAAACTACAGCTATTATCCTGGACAACACAGAGCAGAATGTATAAACACTGCCACCTCTAGCACTCTCTCGGGGCTCATCTTGATTGTGTCTTGCTGGGGGCTCCGAAACTAGATTGTTTCTTCTGGGGCTCTGAGACCCCACCTCCATATCTCCCTTGGCAATTCTTCGCGTTCACCACCTCTGGTTGCTCCCCTGACTCCCTTCCCACTCTCTCATACTCAACTGCTTTCTGCCCTGGGGCTCGATCAGGGCTTCCTCTTTCTCTCCCCCTCTCTTTCTGTATCTCTCCTGTTCTCTCTCTCATGTGCTATACTGATTTGCTGTCTCTCCTCTTCTTCCCCACCCCAGTCTTGATGTCCTCTCCATCTTCCATCTCACTCTTACTCCTCCTCCCCCTCCTCGTTGATGCTTCCCGTCTCCTTGTCTTGCTCCCCATTGTTTGCTCACCCTCTCTTTTTCTCCCTGACTCAACTTAATTAAATAATTGTCATTGTACATTGAGGGCTTAGTCTCTTCCCTAACTTGAGTAATGTCTATAAGGATGTTATTTTATTTGTAATGCACGCATGCCCTTGCCACTAACATCATAAAACCACAAGACCCAGAACAGAAGTAGACCATTTCGTTTGTTAAGTCTGCTCCATCTTTCAGTGGAATCTGTTTTTTGCCTATGACACACCAGTAGAACAGGTGGGACTTGAATCTGGGCCTTCTGGTCCAGAGGTAGAGTCATCACATCTGATCCCCTGCAGCCCTCCATTTTGATTAGATCATGTCTGATCTGATAATCCATGACTACACTTTCCTGCCTTTTCCCCAAAGCCCTTGATTCCCTTATTGACTAAAATGTGTCTAACTCAGCCTTGAAGATATTAACTGAAATAACTGCACAGAGGCTGGTGTCCTGTCACCAAGTTACCCTTTATTCACATGTGCAGAGTACTTGGGCTCTGACAGCCAGCTCAGAGCCAGTATCTAGAATGAAGAGACTTTGAATCTCCTGTTTGTCTGTCAGCCAGGGCTCCCTGATTGGCCCAGGTTAACAACTCCAATCGAGGATCTCATAGTCAATGAGATCCACCTGGCACTTGTTTCACATCCCCACCCCCAAGTCCAGAGGTGTAGGCCTGTTCTTTTTCTTGTCGCTTCTCTTGGGAGCTTTTCCCCCAAGTCTGGTTTCTCCAACTCTGACGTGGACGTGGGCAGCATATACTAGACCATTGCATGTCTCTTGCAACTGGAGCATCTGGAGAGTTTCCTCCTCCTTCTGGCAGTAATGGTATCAAAGTTGCATCCATTTTGGACTCTGAGGTTTCTTCGACGATAGAAGGAGAGGGAGAACCTATGGTTTCTGACTGATTTTCTGGCTGTTCTGAGGTACCAGGTAATTCACCCTTGCCACCAGGTCCAGGAAGATCAGGTATAACCTGGTACAGATTCTTCTCCCCATCAGTAACTCTGCTGGAGTTATCCCTGTAGCTTTATGAGAGATGGTCCTATAATCAAACAGAAATTGGGATGGTTTGGTATCAAGTGAAACCATAGGCTTTTGTTTAAGCCTGCGTTCAACATTTGAATCACTCTTTCCACCAGACCATTGGATGACGGATAATTTGGAGCTGTCTGATCATGCTAAATGCCATTCGACTTTTGGAAATACTCTAATTCCCTGCTGGCAAATAATGTTCCACTGTCTATGACCAATACTTCCGAAAGTCCATGTATTGTGATCGATACTCATAGCTTCTCCATCGTCATCCCTGAATTTGCTGAATGAATTCTATGCACGTTTAACCATATTGAATGGGCAGCATCAATAACCAGGACCATTGAGTGCAGGAAAGGACTGGCATTGATAAGGTGTGACCAAGTCCAGGGTTTACCCAGCCATTCCCACGAATGTGGGGGAGCTGCGGGAGGTAATTTTTGTCCTTGCTGGTACTCTGTGCACTGCCTCACCAATGCAGCTATGTCTGCACCCAATCCTGGCTACCAGACATAACTTCTCACCAACATCTTCATTTTGGAAACCAGTGGATCACCCTTGTAGAATTTAGCCACTGTCTGGTGGTGACTTTTACTTGGGACAATTATCCTTGTTCCCCATAGCAATATGTCATCTCTGCAGTAATCTGGTCATACCGGGTCCAAATAACTTTCCGGGTTTTGATGGCCCTTCTGTTTCCCCATTACCACCAGCTTTCAGTTTTGCCAGGATGGGATCTTTTTGTGTCCACAGTTGGATATTGTCAGCGTTGACTGGAAGAGTGTTGAGAAAGTTTAAAATCAGAATGGACTCTTTTGGAAATGCACCACCGGTGGTGTATATGCCAGTGATTCATACATGAGCATTCTGCAGTGTTTCTCCCTTGAAATAATATTCAACTGTTCTATTCTTCCTGTCAAAGTGCATAGCCTTATATTTTCCCACATTATATTTCAGTTGCCATGTATTATCAACTCACTTAACTTGTTTATATCCCTCTGTAGACTCTGTGTCAGCTTCACTATTTGCTTTACCATGTATTTTTGTCATCTGCAAACCTTTTATAGTAGATTCACTTTCATCACCCAGACCATTAAAATATCTTATAAATAATTGTGATGCCGTCACTGACTCCCGTAGCACTCCATAAGTAAGAGGTTTCCATCCTATAAATGACATTTTATTTAATATCTCTCTCTTCTACAAATGAGCCAATCCTCTATCCATGCTGATATACTAGTCCAAAACCACAGGTTCTTATTAAGTAGTTTTATGTATGATACCTTACTGAATGCCTTTTGGTAATCTAAATATATTACATCTACAGATAACTTTATTTATTCAGCTTGTTACTTCCTTATAGAAATCTAATGAATTTGTGAAACATGTTTTCCCCTTCCTGACACCATGTTAATTGTGCCTGATTGTTATGTGTTTTTTAAATGCTCTACTATTTCATCTTTTATAGTTGAACTTAACATCTTCTAATAACATACTAACTTACCTATGGTTTCCTGTTTTTACCTCCTTTCCTTTATGAATAACGGAATTTTATGATCCTCTGGAACTTTTCCAGAATCTAAGGATTCCAGGAAGATTACTAGCAGTGCAAGCACCATTTCTATAATGCAGCTACTTCCCTTAAAATTCTAGGACACATTCATCAGGTCCAGAGGACTTATTGTCCTTTAACCACTTTTTCTTCAGAGATAGTCATTGTGTTTATTTCCATCCTCTTTAGCCCCTGGAATACATTTACTGTCATTTACTGTGAAAATTCCTGCAAAGTAACTTGTCTGCTATTATTTTCTTAGCCTTGTCCTCTAAGGAGCCTAAAATGACTTTGGCCTCCATCGTCCTTGTTATATATTTAATGAGACTCTTGCTGTCTGTTTTTCATTTCTTGTTGGCTTTTGAAACTTGCCCAATCCTCTAATTTATCACCAATCTTTGCCCCATTGCATCTTTTTAACTTTCAATTTGATATAATTCTTGCTTTCTTCATGAACTATGGTCTATTATCCCCTTCCTAGAATTGTTCTTCCTCATCCTGATAGAACTTTGCTGTGAGTCATGAGCTATTAAACATCAATTTGAATCAGTCCTTCTAGAGAGAAGGAGATGGAAGCTAGAGAACTTGGGGAAATAAATAATGACATCTGTAATAGGGACACTTTTGAAGAGGAGATGGTGCTCGACATCTTAAAACACCAAGGTGGGTAAATCCCCAGGACATGATCAGGTGTGCCCTACAACTTTGTGGGTAGCTAGTGAAGTGATTGCAGGTCCCCTCGTTGAGATATTTGTATCAACGATAGCCACAGGTGAAGTACCAGAAGAATGGAGATTGGCTAACATGGTGCCATCATTTAAGAAAGGTGGTAAGGAAAAGCCAGGGAACTATACACCGGTGAGCTTGACATCAATGGTGGGCAAGTTGTTGGAGGGGATCCTGAAGGTCAGGATTTACATGATTTGGGTTAGTCAACACTGCTTTGTGCATGGGAAATCACTAACTTGATTTTTTTTTTGAAGTAACGAAATGGATTGATGAAGGCAGAGTGGTTGTGATCTTTTTGTACTTCAGTAAGGTGCTCAACAAGGTTCCTCATTGTAGACTGGTTAACAAGGTCAGATGACATGGAATACGGAGAGAACTTGCCATTTTGATACAGAACTGGCTCAAAGCTAAGAGACAGAGGATAGTGGTAGAGGGTGGTTGTTTGGACTTGATAGAGTAAATAGACACTATCGTTTGCCTGGGTTGGGTTGTCCAGAACTAGAGAGCATAGGTTTAGGGTGAGAGGAGAAAAATTTAAAAGGGACCTAAGGGGTTAACTTTTTCACGCAGAAGGTGGTGCGTGTATGGATCAAGCTGTCAGAAGAAGTGGTGGAGGCTGGTACAATCGCAACATTTAAAAGGCATCTGGATGGGTATATGAAAAGAAAGGGTTTAGAGGGGTATGGGCCAAATACTGGCAGATGGAACGAGATTAATTTAGGATATCTGATCAGCATGGATGAGTTGGACTGAATGCTTTCCATGCTGCATATCTCTATGATTCTATCTGCCATTGTTCCACAACCATCTTTTTGGCTATGAACCTTTCCCCTCCACTCCAGTGAACTCAGGCATAATCTCTGTGTAATTACTTTTATTTAAATTTAGCACAATTGTATCTGAGCCATGTTCCTCACTCTCTAACTGCATGCTAAATACTACCATGTTAAGGTCACTGTTCCCTGTTGACGTCATGCTCTGAATCTGTTATATTAGTCAGGGGTAATGTGGAATATTAGGTTTGGGGATAGGTCTGGGTGGGATACTCTTCAAAAGGTCGGTGTCGACTTATTGGGCCAAATTGCCTGGTTCCACACTGTAGGGATTCTATGATATGATTAAACATGTTTAATTATACATTACCAGATCCAAAATAGCCTGAACCCAGGTTAGATCCACAACATTTAGGAATCCATAAATACAGTTTGGTTTCTTCTTGGTGCCTCTGTTTCCAATTTGATTTTCCCAGTCTGCATGAGCATAGAGATGTACAGCATGGAAACAGACCCTTGGGTCCAACCCGTCCATGCCGACCAGATATCCCAACCCAACCTAGTCCCACCTGCCAGCACCCGGCCCATTTCCCTCCAAACCCTTCCCATTCATATACACATCCAAATGCCTCTTAAATGTTGCAATTATACCAGCCTCCACCACATCCTCTGGCAGCTCATTCCATACACAAACCACCCTCTATGTGAAAAAGTTGCCCCTTAGGTCTCTTTTATATCTCTCCCCTCTCACCCTAAACTTATGCCCTCTAGTTCTAGACTGCCCGACCCCAGGGAAAAGGCTTTGTCTATTTACCCTATCCATGCCCTTCATAATTTTGTAAACCTCTCTATAAGGTCACCCCTCAGCCTCCGACGCTCCAGGGAATACAGCCCCAGCCTGTTCAGCCTCTCCCTGTCGCTCAAATCCTCCAACCCTGGCAACATCCTTGTAAATCATTTCTGAACCCTTTCAAGTTTCACAACATCTTTCCGATAGGAAGGAGACCAGAATTGCATGCAATATTCCAACGGTGGCCTAACCAATGTCCTGTACAGCTGCAACATGACCTCCCAACTCCTGTACTCAATACTCTGACCAATAAAGGAAAACATACCAAACGCCTTCTTCACTATTCTATCTACCTGTGACTCCACTTTCAAGGAGCTATGAACCTGCACTCCAACGATCTCTTTGTTCAGCAACATTCCCTAGGACTTACCATTAAGTGTATAAGTCCTGCTAAGATTTGCTTTCCCAAAATGCAGCACCTCGCATTTATCTGAATTAAACTCCATCTGCGACTTCTCAGTCCATTGGCCCATCTGGTCAAGATCCTGTTGTAATCTGAGGTAATCCTCTTCGCTGTCCACTACACCTCCAATTTTTGGTGTCATCTGCAAACTTACTAACTGTACCTCTTATGCTCGCATCCAAATCATTTATGTAAATGACAAAAAGTAGAGGACACAGCACCGATCCTTGTGCACTCCACTGGTCACAGGCCTCCATTCTGAAAAACAACCTTCCACCACCACCCTCTGTCTTCTACCTTTGAGCCAGTTCTGTATCCAAATGGCTAGTTCTCCCTGTATTCCGTGAGATCTAACCTTGCTAATCAGTCTCCCATGGGGAA